>NC_083461.1:37054276-37320460 GCF_030014155.1 Tachysurus vachellii | reverse complement strand
TTTATAAAGTGCAGAAATCAGATTTAAATGTTTATGTCTTGTGTTAAAACACATGCAGATAACGTAACACAAAGGTGATATGAAACAGAAAGACAAGCAAGGCTAAAAAACAAGCTGAGTAAAGAGAGGAAGTTACTCGTTTCTCTCTGTCTTCCTCTCACCATGTCTACATTCTCACAGATATCCACCATCATCTCCACTCACTGGAATGAAAGCTTCTATACTTTATTAAACACTTTTGCAAACTTTAAAATTTGTACCTGTGTGTTTTCTTCTAGGTGTCTTCCTGATACACAGTTGTTCTTCTCTGTCTCAGGGTCGTGACCTCTAATAGTGTCTGCAGTCTCATAGATTTCCACCACCATCTCCACTCGCTCAGATGAACAGTGAGGCATTTTTAGACGATAAAACTAGCAATAAAACATGAAACTAACGCGTCTCTGCATGGACGTGACTGACAGTCTGCACCTCTGTGTGAAGACTAAAATGTGCTGCTGTCATTAAAGGAAGTCAAAGACTAGAGAGCATCAGTGGCTTCTTGTGGTCAAACTGTGAGGACTTTTGAGCTGTGCTTCTTACACATCCTGTAGATGTTCCTGTTAGAGTCCAGCAGTTTAATTAAATATCAAAATATCCTTGTGGATTTATAATGGTGTATACATTGCACCTTAATCGTATTTTTCTTCCTCATAACGTCATTACACAAAGCTATTAGACTTTTTACCAGTTTTAAGACTGATTTATATATTTAGATCAGTTAAATATAATCATATGAATTCAGTTACATGTTCCTGCAGTAGATATGAAATTATTTGTACATTTACTTATTTATCAGAAACACTGCAGCTTTACTCTGAGACTGAATGACACATGGTCCACTGATCTAAGATCAGCATTAACACCTTCAGGACTGAGAAGATTGTTGTTACTCACTAATATGACAAGCTGAGTGTTTATTTCCTAACTGAGAGTGTGAATAATGAGAGACTGCAGAGGAAATGACTGTCTATACACTATATGAACAAAAGACTGTGGACGTCTGACCATCAGGCTCATATATGGTTCTTCCCCAACGTATAAAACACACAATAGTATTAAACCATAATAATCAGTACTTTACTAAACTCCACCTGCTCTAATAATAAATGATTACAATACACTCATCTTGTGTCTTTGTGCTGCATGATATTGTAATGAACCCCCAGAAGCAGATGTCAGAGAATCCGTATGCAGAGTTTATTAGCAGTAGAGTCCAATACAACATTCTAGAAAATGTGAAGCTAAAATCGTGGTCAGAGGACAGGCACAGTTCAAAAAACTAACAATACTTTATTTTATGGCGTTCCTTTCATTTTTATCCATTTTCTACATGTTCTATGACCCTTTAGGTGAGTTGCTCAGAGTGTTGTGTTGGAGACCCTGATTTAGAACAATAAGATATAATACAGCGGTGATTGAGCTTCAAGGTTCTGCTAAATCAACAGAGTCCGAGACACCGAGATGGACCTAAAATAAACTAGATTTGTAAAGTTCGTCGCGACAAACTTTGATGTTGGCTTTGACGAGGTAAGTATTCGCAAAAGGCCAGAGTTTTTTTGGAGGCAAGTGGAGAATAAGGGTCGTCAGTGTTACTTTTGGAGGCAAGTGGGCAGACAGATAGGGTGTCAAAACATTTGGAGGGAAGTGGAGACCAGCATGTGACATCATCCAAATACTCCTGAGGAAGTTCCCCTCATTGTTCTGAGTGTTTTGATATGTCACATGTCCATGTTGTAAAAAGTTTTTTGATTTTGCATATTTTGGGGGCGGGGCTGCGGCACAACCCAAAGGCCAGTCGGTACACGGAAACATGTTTCTCACAGATCCAGGGAAACTTAGCAGAACATTTCTGGTCATTCCAGGTTGCAGTCAAATGTGAAGCATAAGTGTAAATCACAGCACAGTCCTCGTCACCTGAATTATTCGGTTCCCCTACAGCTCAGTACCTGAAACTAAGAGAATTATACGGTGGCAGAGAAGTGCAAAACAAATTAACAAATCCGAAAACAAATTAACAAATCTGAAAACACAACGACAAGTCAGACAACCCGGAAACGGTAGTGTATCGTTTTTGAATGGAAACTTACCGATCATTGGACAAGACACCTGTCACTCAAGATATACAGGTATGGAATCTTATGTGTAATGTGTAAAGTTCTCCGTTTAAATATAAGAAAATAAAATTAATCCACAGTAATCCATTCCATCCATCCATCCATCCAAACTTTTCCCTGCGGCAGACTGTTGAACTTCATGTATACCTTGAGTGACAGGTGTCTTGTCCAATCACAAACTATACCAACCTCTTCCGGGTTGTCTGAAATGTCGTTGTGTTTTTGGATTTGTTAATGTATTTCGTGCACCGATTCAGACAACCCGGAAGAGGTAGGTATAGTTTGTGAATGGAAACTTACCAATCATTGGACAAGACACCTGTCATTCAAGATATACAGGTGAATGAAAGGTGTCTCGTCCGATGATGGTAAGTTTCCATTCACAAACTATACCAACCTCTTCCGGGTTGTCTGACTTGTTAATGTGTTTTTGGATTTGTTAATTTGTTTTCGGATTTGTTAATGTGTTTTGCACTTCTCGGCCACCGTAGAATCAGATCTGATTCAATTTCCTTCAGTTCACACATTTAACTGAATCCTCTCAGCCTCTGTTTACTGAAATGCACACTGGAACCATAAAAAATACAAGTATAATAAGGAATAATCTTTGTTCAAGCAGGAGAACATTATTAAGATGATTTCATTTGTATTGCACAATAAAAACAGGGAAATATTTTCTTACCCAGTGTTCAGTGGTGTATCGTCCACCCATTTCCACTCTCCCTCTTTTACTGTGTCACTCAGACCAATCCAAGTCTCAAGTTTGTCCAGCTGTTTAACGATGAACTCCTTTAAATGACATAAAAAACAGCAGAATAAAAATCTCTGTCTCTCTCTCTCTCTCTCTCTCTCTCTCTCTCTCTCTCTCTCTCTCTCTCTCTCACCTGTTCCTCTTTACTGTTTATGATCACCAGGTCTGCTACTTTGGCCTTGCAGTCTTTTCTGCTCTCCTCCCAGCTCTTCTTCTCATTAGATATAACATAAAAACTGGAACTAAAACTGAAACACTTCTGTTTACCTACAGATACCAGAGGAGAAGATTTACAGATCAAAACACATACATTCTTGTGTTATTATTATTATTATTATTATTATTATTATTATTATTATTATTATTGTTGTTGTTGTTGTTGTTGTATAGTCATGATTTCAATTTCTCCACATAGACAATAATATATGAAGAAAACATTTAATCAGCCGTAATTAAGATTAAAACAGATATTAGTTATCTATTGTTCCTCCAGTAGACTGTGAGACCTCTTCAGACTCAGGAGTTACCTAGTTGTAAGTAATTAACTAGTAGTTAGTGCTAGTAACTTAGTGTTAATGAAGTATTATTCATTCATTCTTTCTTAATTCTTTCTTAGTGACTTACAAGTTCAGGGACAGTATTGTAAAGTTTAGCAATAGTACAGAGATTCGCCTCATTCTAAGAAATTTGGGGAACACTTGAGAGGATGTGAGTTTAAATCATTATTCCACAGAGTCAAGATAATCCGTGGATTTTGTCAGAACTCAGAGTCCTCCTCTGAGGTGACACATCAACTAGGTGGTTTCTAAGATCTGCCAATTACCAATAAAACATTTTCTTGCTAAACAGAGTCAAAATTAGATGAATAAAACAGACTTCTCCAGCTTGAATGAGATCAGGAAAGTCCAACTTTAATGCAGCCAAAACAGAGATCTTCAAAGTAAACTTCTCCGAATATTTCCTCAGCATCAAAGTCAGCCAAACAATCCAACATCCAGGCATGCTGCAGTCGAGTACACAAAATCTCAGTCAGGCTATCGCTATTTATGCTCCGTTATTTAATTTACATAGTTTAGCCAATTTTCTTATTATTTCTGGTTTGAAGATTTTAATACCCTCCTACCTGTTTTGCATAGCTCCTCCCAGTTTCCTATAATTTTTAGTTTTTACACTACCCTCTCTTTTTCTTTTCCCTTTTATGGATTTCCTGTCTTTTAACATTGCACAAAATTTGTTCCTGACTCTCAAGAGATGTGTGTGTATGCGTGGATCTTCCACCTAAGTTCTCATGGATTATTTTCTTCACTTTTCTCTCGTTTTGACTTCACTTCATAGTGTAAGCCTTAAGTTGAAGCCCATAAGTTTATGTAAATTTCGTATTTCGTATCTCGACCTCCCCCTTGGGTGGGATAGATTCTGGGGCTAAGCGAGTGGCTGGCTGACTCTTCGGTGGTGGAGTTCCTCTCTCCTATCTTCATGCTGTTGCGGAACCTATGGCATTTTCCCGGGTGTATTTGGTGTGTTCACTGGTGGTGTGCTGTTTAACACTTTTCCCTCCCTCCTTTTAGAGCAGCCTTTAGCCATCGTGGTAAGTTCCAGCCTGTCCCCTGTATTGGGGATGAGTGTCATAGCATTGAGTTGGGCTTTAGCCCACAGGCCTCTGTGTTTATGTGTATGTATGCGAACAGATTATGGTTTTTGTTATCATGTTGTGCTTTTAATATTGTGGAAACTTTTTATGTATAAATAAAGATTTATTTAGGTTTATTTTTGTTAATCCTGTCCCTGCATGACCAGTGGGAACAAATTTGTCTTGTCTATTTTGGTCAGAGGACAGTCACAGTTCAAAAAACTAACAATACAATAGCAAACGATTTGCATTGAATCGTTGAGTAAGCATGCTTATAAATGTAAAAACCAAGAAGTGGGTGGGTCAGTATTCGGGAGAGCGCTCCCACTAGGCTTCCTCTGACTCTGTTGTGTTGGAGACCCCTGCTTTAGAAACAATAAGATATAATACAGAGGTGATTGAGCTCAAAGTTCTGCTAAATCAACAGAGTCTGAGACACTGAGATCGAATTAAAATACAATTATCTCATTTATATTGCTTCCATCATCATGATCATCAGAATCATAAGAAATATACAATACATCGATGAGATAAAGAAAAGTATTTGTGCACTCTGTATCTGTGAATGATTACAGAGGAAACAAGAGCAGAGACTGAAACTCAATTAGCATCTAAATATTGTCTTTGATATTGTATAGATTTAGCACGTTTCATTTAAAATGATACACGTCATTGAGAAACATGTTTCTCACAGATCCAGGGTAATTTAGCAGAACATTTCCGGTCATTCCAAGTGCCAGTTGAACTTGAACCGGAAATCACAGCACAGTCCTCTTCACCTGCATTATTCGGTTCCTCTCTAGCCCAGGAGAATCAGATCAGAATATATTTCCTTCAGTTCCACACATTTAACTGAATCCTCTCAGCCTCTGTTTACTGAAATGCCCATTGGAACAATAAAAAATACAAGTAGAACAAGGAATAATCTTTGTTCAAGCAGGAGAACATTATTAAGATGATTTCATTTGTATTACATGATAAAAACAGGGAAATATTTTCTTACCCAGTGTTCAGTGGTGTATCGTCCACCCATTTCCACTCCCCCTCTTTTACTGTGTCACTCAGACCAATCCAAGTCTCAAGGTTGTTCAGCTGTTTAACGATGAACTCCTTTAAATGACAAAAAAACAGCAGAATAAAAAAGCTTTACTCTCTCTCTCTCTCTCTCTCTCTCTCTCTCTCTCTCTCTCTCTCTCTCTCTCTCTCTCTCTCTCTCTCTCTCTCTCTCTCTCTCTCTCTCTCTCTCTTTCCATGTGCATGCCTGCGTAAGCGAGTGTGTGAGCGTGGACGGAGCATGTGAGCGTGTAGTGAAGGTGTGAGTGAAAACTCAGTCTTTTTGCTATTTTCTTTATGTTGTACAGTATGTTGTGTGATTTGAGTGAGCATTGAGTGGTGTGTAGCGAGTAGAGTGTGTGTGTGTGTGTGTGTGTGTGAGAGAGAGAGAGAGAGAGAGAGAGAGAGAGAGAGAGAGAGAGAGAGACGCTGTAGCGGAAGCCTTGTTTTCTTTGGTTCTGGCATCATGGCTTTTTTAAACCTGACACATAAGCAGGGGGTTTAAACTCTTACCGACTGTCACGTAAACTGTAGAGGAGTGCTCTTCAGTGGTAGCTAGGCTAATCGGTGAGAAGAGCAATGTTTGTGCATGAGCTTCACGATGTTGAGGTTGTGGTCAAATCTCTCTCCCCCTCTCTCTCTCTCTCTCTCTCTCTCTCTCTCAAAAGGGGTTGTAATAAAAGACACTCTGGTCAAAGATTTTCTCCTCAGTAGCCCCACAAAAAGAGTTATCGTGTCTAATGTCCCACAACTGTCTAGATTTGGAAAACTCGTGTCACCAATAAAAATGATCCCAGCAGGCTGTAAAGACCCCGAGCTGAGGCACATTATGTCTTATAGAAGATGTGTACATGATTTTAAACAGCAGGCATGAAGACCTGAACATCATGTTTAAAATAAATGTAAATGGAGAGGAAGTCGTTATTTATAGAAAGTGTTTTTTGTGGTCAGGAGGGACATGTAATCAGGAACTGTCCTGAGAAAGAGGTTAAAGGTAACCAGAAGACAGAAATGCTAAAAGCAAACAAAGAAAAAGACAAACAAGACAATGAAGAGGGCAGTGTACAGGAAAAACGTCAGGAAGAAATAAAACAGCAAAAAAGTAACACAGAAAGTCAAGAAGAAGAAGAGAAAATAACTGAGCCAGAAGCAGAACAGATGGAGACAGGAAAAGAAAATCCAAAGGTTGACGTTAATGACAATACAGGACAGAACCCAAAGACCATCAACAATCATGTTGATGAGTCTGTAGCTACAGACAACACAGATCTGATCACAGAAGATGTAGGTTTCACTGTGGTCAAATCCAAGAGAAAATCTAAAGCAGGTAGTAGTGGCCCACAGACCAGGAAGAAAGGGCTAGTTGAAATGGGACAAGAAAAACAAATCATAAGCAGTCAGTAAGCAGTGATGGAGTCGGGCAGTGAACAAGATACTAACAAGGAAACAGAAAGTGATGAAGACAAAATAGCGAACAAACAGGTATATATATATATATATATATATAATATATATCTATATATATATATATATATAATATATAATATATATATATATATTATTATAAAGCAAAAGAAATCAAAAGGTTTCTCCAAAAGACAAAGAATATGAAAGGAGTTAGAATAAACCAGCACTTCCCTGATAAACAAAGCTTTGTGGACTCAGCCACAACCATAATAAAAGAAAAATATAAAAGCTTCACACACCAGGAAATATATAGTTTAAAAAAAGTTTGTAAATAGAACACGTCTTTTAAAAACTCATGATCTGGTAGATGTTTGGTGAAAACAACATAGAACTGAAAGACAATGCACATGGGGGCATTTTAGAGACAATTTTATTTCGTTAGCTAAATTTTATTTAGATTTTATTGTTTAAAACAGATTTTATTGTTTTAAACATAATTTCAATGTTTTTAAAGCTAGTGAAATAACACCTGTTAGTTTTTCAGACCACTTTTTATCAGATGTAGAGTTTTTATTGCAAATCGTAAACCTAGAAGTGCATTTTAATGTTTCTTTACTGAATGATGATAATTTTATTGAGTCTTTTAGATTTTTCTCCACTCACTGAGGAGATTTCTCCTCCTGTAGACAATGGTGGGACCATGGGAAGGTTTTGAACCAGCAGCTCTGTCAGTAGTACGCTGCCAACGTCACAAGGGTCATCACCAAGTCATTAAGAGAGCTGGAGATAGATATAGTGGAACTCCAGGCTTTTCTGAGTCCACAGTAAACAGAGGACATTTTGAGAACCTCAAAGCAAAAAAAGCATTTATGGTGGATCTATTGGGCACAAAGGCACATGGAGCTCTCGTCTGTTCACGTTTTAAAGGAAGCAATGAACTACACGCCCCCTCACAGTTCTTCTTCAGACTGGAGAAAAAGAACAGGACAGAGCAGATTCATGCACACACTATGCACAACGGATGGGCAACACATAACACACAGTAATGACATCAGACGGTATGCCACAAACTTCTACAGAGATCTGTACGAGAGTGAATACAGAGACAATGAAGAGCTGTTAGAGAGCTTTCACAGAGGACTCCCAAAGGTTTCCCCAGAGGACAATGCTGCACTGGAAGGTCCCATGGTTCTGGAAGAGCTGCAGGCCGCCTTGAACACCATGCCGGGGGGAAAAGCACCTGGAATAGACGGCCTACCAGCAGAATTCTACAAGTTCTTTTGGCAGGAACTGGGAGAAGATCTGCTGGAGGTTCTCACTGAAAGCTGTGAAGAAATGTCTCTACCCCTGGGCAGCCGAAGAGCGGTAATCACACTTCTCCCCGAGACAGGGGATCTACAGGACATTAAGAACTGGCCTCCAGTGTCACTGCTCTGCAAAGACTACAAGATAATGTCCAAAGCGCTGGCCAACCGTTTCAGAGATGACATGGACTCTATAATACACGTTGACCAAACATGCTGTGTGCCCAATAGATCCATGATTGATAACGTTTCTTTGATTCGGGACATTTTGGACGTCTCCAGCTCATTGGCAATTGGTCTGATTTCACTGATTCAGCTTTTGACAGGGTTGAGCATCAATACCTCTGGAAAACTCTGGAGGCTTTTGGTCTCAAGCCCAGTCTTATAGCAATGATAAAGTTGATGTACCAGGATGTTGAAAGTGTACTCAAGATCAATGGAGGGTTAAGCGCTCCCTTTAATGTAAATAGGGGAATCAGACAAGGCTGTTCTTTATCAGGTGTTGTACACTTTCTCAACTAACAATTTTTACACAGATTACAAATGTCTTTAAATGTTTTTATTCTTAATGGTTTTAGTGCTCCACATGTTTTTTCTGTGTAGGCAGATGATGTTATGGTATTAGTACAGAATCAAAACGGAATTAAGGTTTTAGAAAAAATTGTTTCTGATTTTAGCCAAGTTTCCTCGTCGCAAATCAACTGGAGAAAATGTGAAGCCATTGCATTAGGAAATTGGACCCTAGGCTTAACAAAACTACCAAGTGGACTAAATTGGATAAAGAATTCAGATACCTAGGGATTTATTTAAATGATGAAAAGAAAAACTTGGTAGGATAATTAGGAAAAATAGAAAGTAAACTAAAAAACTGGGAATGGCTTAAACCAAACATGTCACTAAGTGGAAGGGTACTGGTGGCCAACAGTCTAGTAGCCTCAACACTGTGGCATCGCCTAGCTTGCCTGGAGCCCCCTATGGGCCTTGTTGAAAAAAATTCAAGCAACACTATTCAGCTTTGTATTGGAAAAAATTACAATGGATTCCTCAGAGTGTTCTCTTCGTCCCTAAGGAAGAAGGAGTTCAGGGCCTAGTTGACATTAGGAGCAGAATCGCCTCATTTCATTTTCAAACAATACAAAAATACCTTATAGAATCTGATTAGCTGATATGGAGAGATTTTATGAGTTTTGTTCTGCAAAAAATCAGTGGCTTTGGTTGTGATTTCACTTTATTTTTAATGGATCCAACTGTTTTAAATGTTTTTAAAATGTATTATTTTTATAAAAGGGTTTTGGACATTAAAGACACTTCTGCAGTCCTCACACTGTCCCAAAATTTCACAACTTTGAGGAGACTAGTGGACGCTGCAGTACTGGATTTCAAAGACATGAGAGCAGTGATCGGGCTACGGTCACTGTTCAACTGATTTTATTATTGATGATAAACGTGAGAGTATGTTCCAAAGTATGTTTTATTTATGAAAAACAGAAATTGGAAGTGACTAATTTTATTGTCGGAGAAGCAAAAATCCCGATTTACAATAAAAAATGTTACCTGTTTTATTGATGAAGCTGAGCTGGTTATTAACACCCTTTTGCACTAAAAAAACTTTTTTAAAAATGCTGCTGGTTTTTAACTGTCTATTGTAACTTATTGGTTATTTAATAAAGCTGAGTTAAAAAGTAAAAAAAAAAAAATCAAGTATCTCTCTCTCTCTCTCTCTCTCCCCCTCTCTCTCTCTCTCACCTGTTCCTCTTTGCTGTTTATGATCACCAGGTCTGCTCCTTTGGCCTTGCAGTCTTTTCTGCTCTCTTCGTCTCATTAGACATGATATAAAAACTGGAACTAAAACTGAAACACTTCTGTTTACCTACAAATACCAGTGGAGAAGATTTACAGATCAAAACACATACTTTATTTTATTATCATGTTTATTATCAAGTCATGATTTCGTTTTGTCCACGTACACAATAGTATATGAGGAAAACATTTAATCAGCCGTAAATAACATTATAACAGATATCAGTTATCTATTAGTATTTATCTATTGTTATTACTTATTTCAAAGTAACCTACAAGTTCAGGGACAGTATTGTAAAGAATTAGCAATATTATAGAGATTCGCTTCATTCTGAGATCTTGGAGGAACATGTGAGAGGATGTGAGTTTAAATTATTATTCTACAGATTCAAGATGGTACGTAGATTTCCACTGAGGGCATTTAACTGTTGAGCAAAAAATTTAAAACAAAATTCAGCTACTTACTTGAACTACAAAATGTTTTCAGGTATCTGTCTCTCTCCTCCCGTAACTGGTCTCTGTCTTTAGTCAGTTTATTGTAACTGGTCTGTAACTGGTCTCTCTCTTTAGTCAGTTTATTGTAACTGGTATGTAACTGGTCTCTGTCTTTAGTCAGGTCATTGTAACTGGACTGTAACTGGTCTCTGTCTTTAGTCAGGTTATTGTAACTGGACTGTAACTGGTCTCTGTCTTTAGTCAGGTTATTGTAACTGGACTGTAACTGGTCTCTGTCTTTAGTCAGGTTATTGTAACTGGACTGTAACTGGTCTCTGTCTTTAGTCAGAATGCTGAATTTGATCCACAGAACTGTGACGGCAGTCAGCAAGGAAACTAACAGAAGCAGCACCAACCACACTGCAGTCAGTCTGCAACACCTGATCCATGCAGTGTCTCCTCCTACAGGTACATGAACACCAAAGACCCAGGTTTTAGTATCTCAAACTTATCTAACATTTACAGTTTAACATAAACACTGAGCTGGAGAACATCTTAGTAACTCTATCCAGCCATCAGTATGAAACTCCTCCCTTTCCACTAATGCATGCAGTGATGGGCGGAACTTTGGGCTGGTTTTGAATAAGCTGACTGGCTTACGAAAACATGTATGTGTAATAATATAATGATTGTATAATGGTACAAAAATAAGGAAATGCTCCTGTCTGCTGAGGCCTTTGATTACAGTTTACAGCTATAAGATAAATTGGTTTCACAGTTGTCTCAATGGTTTACGTGTTATCGACAGTATAATCTGTTTATAAAGTGCAGAAATCAGATTTAAATGTTTATGTCTTGTGTTAAAACACATGCAGATAACGTAACACAAAGGTGATATGAAACAGAAAGACAAGCAAGGCTAAAAAACAAGCTGAGTAAAGAGAGGAAGTTACTCATTTCTCTCTGTGTTCCTCTCACCATGTCTACATTCTCACAGATATCCACCATCATCTCCACTCACTGGAACATATAAAATCCTAAATGAATCCTCTACTTTATAAAACACTTTTGCAAACTTTAACATTTGTACCTGTGTGTTGTTCTTCTAGGTGTCTCTCTGTGTCACAGTTGTCCTTCTCTGTCTCAGGGTCGTGACCTCTAACAGTTTCTGCAATCTTGTAGATAACCGTCACCATCTCCACTCGATCAAATGAACGTTGAAGCATCTTTAAACTATAAAACTAGCAATAAAACATGAAACTACTGCGTCTCTGAATAGACGTGACTGTCAGTCTGCACCTCTGTGCAAAGAATGAAATGTGCTGCTCTCAGTAAAGGAAGTCTGTCATAGAGCAACGTGGACATCATTGGCTTCTTGTGGTCAAACTGTGAAGAATTTTGAGCTGTGCTTCTTACACATCCTGTAGATGTTCCTGTTAGAGTCCAGCAGTTTTATTAAATATCAAAATGACCTTGTGGATTTATAATGGTGTATACATTGACCTTCATCGTATTTTCTTCCTCATAACGTCATTACACAAAGCTATTTATTTAGATCAGTTTGAATATGAATTCAGTTACATGTTCCTGCAGAAGATCTGGAATTGTTAGTTTTTACATTTGCAGCTTTACTCTGAGACTGAATGACACACGGTCCACTGATCTAAGATCAGCATTAACACCTGCTCTATTTCACAAAATAAAAAGTACACACTGACAACTGCAGCAATCTTCAGGACTGAGAAGATTGTGGTTACTCACTAATAAACTGACAAGCTGAGTGTTTATTTCCTAACTGCGAGTGTGAATAATGAGAGACTGCAGAGGAAATGACGTCTGACCATCAGGTTTATATATGGTTCTTCCCCAAAGTACATGTTAGAGCCTGTAAACTAAATGGGTATGGATAACACTGTATTGAAATTTGTCAATTTTATTGCCCTATGTGTTATTTACTGAATTTAAGTCAATGTACCTGGATGCTTAATGTTTTAGAGCATCTGTTATGATGTGGGGCTTTGTGTACTTTATCCAATCAAGTTTATTTATTTTCATGAGTCATTTTGGAAGCACTCATCTGCCACTGAGTGCAGGGGGGAGGGTCAGAAAAAAAAAGATATATATACACTTTTTTTTTACTTGATTCGAAGGCCTTACAAATGCTATGTTCGCAGCTCAGGGGTTATATATCTGAGAATTTGTTGTTGAAACTGCAGCCTAACTATTGCAGGAAATAATTAATAAATTCTTATTTTCTATTTTATTATAACCTGGTTGTAGTGGCAACTCATTCATACACACAGACAAACAAAAGGAGTTTAGTACATCGTACTGTTATTGCATTTTTATGTTCTGGTGATATACATTACGCACTATTTTTAAATTAAGTGTAATAATCACCAGTGGAGGCACAGCGCTACTGTCAGCCCAGACTTCGGCCATGTGCCTTTTGTTTATGTACTTTGTCACGTGTCTGCCCCACCTTTGTCTGCTCCTCCCGTTTCCACACACCTGTTTCCTATTGTCGTCATCATCATTGTCTATTTAACTGTGCCGCGT
Organism: Tachysurus vachellii; assembly: GCF_030014155.1. Lineage (NCBI taxonomy): Eukaryota > Metazoa > Chordata > Actinopteri > Siluriformes > Bagridae > Tachysurus > Tachysurus vachellii. The sequence goes on along the minus strand of NC_083461.1, from coordinate 37,307,368 downwards.
TGCCTTGTGCAGCGCGTAATCAACTGTTGTCTTTGTCTGGTCTAGTCTGTGTTATGGTTCATGTTTCATGGTTTTCGTTATTAAACCCTGTGTATTTTGCTATCCTGCGTTTGGGTCCCTTTTATCCTGCGTTCGTGACAGATGATTCCGCCATACTAAGACCCAGCAGGATAGCTGTAGCCTGGACCGGCCGATTGGGAGCACCTTTTTTTTATTGGACCTTTTTTTTTCTCCCTCTGGACTTCGCGGTTTTGGTGACATCGGTCCGCATTTTTCCGGTGAGGGACGCCGCTCCGCTTCCGGTTTCTCCGCAGGGGGGCGCCGCCTCACTTCCTGTTTGCAGGCTATGTCACCAGCCTGAGTTTTGTTTATTTTTCGGTGTCCTGCGACATCGTCCCGCATCTGTCCGGTGGGGGGCGTCGCTTCACTTTTGGTTTCCGTGGAGGACGTCGCACCACTTCCTGTCCGCAGGGGGTGTTGCAGGCCCGTCCCATGAATTGTTTTCTGTGTATTTTTCTGTTTTGTGGAGGAATTATTTTCTCCCTGCCCTCCCTCCCCTTTTCCTGGTTCCCGAGAGGTGGGTCTGGCCGCGGTATGTTGGGGGTAGCGCCCGGCCACCCTGTTCGGCTGTGGACGTCGCTCGGCCGCCCTGTTCGGCTGTGGACGTCGCTCGGCTATCCCTTGCTCGGCTGTGGACGTCGCTCGGCTATCCCTTGCTCGGCTGTGGACGTCGCTCGGCTATCCCTTGCTCGGCTGTGGACGTCGCTCGGCTATCCCTTGCTCGGCTGTGGACGTCGCTCGGCTATCCCTTGCTCGGCTGTGGACTTCGCTCGGCTATCCCTTGCTCGGCTGTGGACGTCGCTCGGCTATCCCTTGCTCGGCTGTGGACATCGCTCGGCCCCCTTGTACGGCTGTGGACGTCGCTCGGCCCCCTCTGGCTGTGCCGCCGTGTGCCTCACTCCCCCCACCTGCCTTGCTGTGTGCCTCACTCCCCCCACCTGCCTTGCTGTGTGCCTCACTCCCCCCACCTGCCTTGCTGTGTGCCTCGCTCCCCCACCTGGATCGCAGTGTGCCTCACCCCCCCCAACAACCCAGACTCCGTTGGGACTATTAAGACGGATTGGTGCATCGGGAGCCGCGCTTTGGGGGGCACTGTCAGGACTCAGCCTGGACTTTGGCCATGTGCCTTTTGTTTATGTACTTCGTCACGTGTCTGCCCCGCCTTTGTCTGCTCCTCCTGTTTCCACACACCTGTTTCCTATTGTCGTCATCATTGTCTATTTAACTGTGCCGTGTTGCCTTGTGCAGCGCGTAATCAACTGTTTGTCTTTGTCTGGTCTAGTCTGTGTTATGGTTCATGTTTCATGTTTTTCGTTATTAAACCCTGTGTATTTTGCTATCCTGCGTTTGGGTCCCTTTTATCCTGCGTTTGTGACAGCTACTGAATATGATAAGATTTTTTTTTGTTAGTCACCTTAAATACTATTTCCTGTTTTGTGGTGTTTCTCTACTTGGGTAAAAGGAGATCAGCCAGTTCACCATCCCACTGCTAAGAATCCAGTATCCTGTTGCGCTACTGTATACATATGTTATCCCTTTAGTAACTAGCTAGTCAGGTGGTATTAGCTATGGGCCGTGGTGGGCTCTCTCTCTCTCTCACTCTCACTCTCACTCTCACTCTCACTCACTCACTCACTCACTCAGTCCATAATCTCATCCATCCTTACATCAGCCATCGCGGCCGTGCTCTTACATCCGAATAGATGCTTTGCGTTGCCTTATATTTCTTTGCGAATTGTAGTTTTGTGTATAACATCGGGGATGCAGAACATATTAGTAAGGCTACTGTTTGCAGAGCGGTCAGGAAAGTGTGCCTCGCTCTTAAGCGCTTGACCATTTTTGTGTTGTTTCCTGATAAAATAAAATACTGTTCTTCTGGTTTCACCTCTAATATTATAATAGTTGGGAATTTACTCTAAAATAGTTCTTAATTACTAACTACAACTGACATCTCCAACAAGTCTAATTAGATTAATGTAATAATTACTATCTCTAGAAAGTATTGGTCTACTTACTAATTTGTTCTACTCACATTAATTACTTTGTAAATCCCAAATGAACCTCAACCACTTGAACAATAAGGAGAGACAAGCAACTGCATTTCTAATGCTTTCAAATAAACAATATACAATTGCATGAATTATCCTTGAATTGAACAAAGTGTGTAACTAGTGGGAGAAGTTTACATTAAAAAATATACCTTTTAAAGGTATATAGGGTTTTATTTTTTATAAAGGTTTTTTATTAAATACGTGTTCATATTCTCCATATGCTTGCATAAGCACTTCCAGTTCTGCTGGTGAGAAATATGCAGATTTTTTTTTTGTCTGACGCTGTTGCCATGGTGACTCGTTATATCTGTGCTCCATTGATAATGGTTTTTTATAGTTGTGTTGCACGCGCTTAACTCAGAGTCAATCAATTTAGAGTTGAAAAAACTAACTCATTTCAGCTGTTCTGTAACCAAAAACTCAGAGTTTCCCATCTCAGGGTAAATCAACTCAGAGTTCAAGTTTAAACTCAGAGTTGGTTGAACCTCCTTTCTGAAACAGGCCCCTGTTCCTCTTTACTGTTTATGATCACCAGGTCTGCTCCTTTGGCCTTGCAGTCTTTTCTGCTCTCCTCCCAGCTCTTCATCTTATCACTCATGATATAAAAACTGGAATTCAATCTACTGTTAGCGCCTTTGATAATGTACCTTAAGTAGGGACTGGGGGCAAGCTGGGGGCAGGGTTACTGTTAGCGCCTTTGATAATGTACCTTAATGTACATTGGTGTATCCAAGATGGCAGTGCGGCAGTAGCACGCAACGGCCACTTCTGTGCTATTTACGTTTTTTACGATTTTGTTTTATGTAGCACCCTGGTCCTGGAGAAAAATCTCATTTCACTGTGTACTGCAACATATATATATATGGTTGAAATGACAATAAAAGCTTCTTGACTTGACTTGACTTGAAGTAGGGACTGGGGTGGGGTTACTTTTAGCGCCTTTGATAATGTACCTTAAATAGGGGCTGGGGCGGGGTTACTGTTAGTGCCTTTGATAATGTACCTTAAGTAGGGACTGGGGGCGGGGTTACTGTTAGCACCTTCGATAATGTACCTTAAGTAGGGACTGGGGGCGGGGTTACTGTTAGCACCTTCGATAATGTACCTTAATTAGGGACTGGGGCAGGGCTGGGTTTACTGTTAGCACCTTTGATAATGTACCTTAAGTAGGGACTGGGGGCGGGGATACTGTTAGCACCTTTGATAATGTACCTTAAGTAGGGACTGGGGGCAGGGCTGGGGTAATTTACTGTACGATATTCTTGATTACAACCTCTGTTTATACAGATTACATGGAGCTGCACGTACAAGTTGGATTCGCCGCGTTTGGATGCCAATGTAGGTTCGCAAAGCCATGAGCATTAACAATAAAGCAACATCCGCCATTATTGATGTTGTGTTTGTGTTTGCTGCTGCTGCGCTAACGTTGCGGGAAAATATGAGACGTAAACAGTGACATAAGACTTGGCTCTGTGATTGCTCTCTAGCCCATGGAAAGGCAAAACGGTTCTTAGAAGGCTGGCCAGTGGAACCAACTAAGAACCAGCACCAGCACTAGCTCTGAACCAGTACCCGGTTCCTTTAGGTGGAAAAGGGGCATATTATTCCTCCACTAGACTGTGAGACCTCTTCAGACTTAGGATTTACCTAGATGTAAGTAATTAACTAGTAGTTAGTGCTAGTAGCTTAGTGTTAATGAAGAATTATTAATTCATTTTTTCTATTGTAAAGTTTAGCAATATTACAGAGATTTGCCTCATTAATCTAAGCCATGGGGGTCACAGTCCAGTGACTTCTGTGCCGGTCCCAAGCCCGGATAAATAGAGAGGGTTGCGTCAGGAAGGGCATCCGGCATAAAACATTGCCAAATCTAACCATGCGAATTGTCAGTAAGAATTTCATACCGGATCGGTCGAGGCCCGGGTTAACAACGACCGCCATCGGCGCCGTTGACCTACAGGGTGCCGGTGGAAATTGGGCTACTGTTGGTCGAAGGAGTAGAGGAGGGAGGAGAGTACACAGACAGAGAGAGAAGAGGAAAGTTAAGAGTGTAGGACTGAGAATAGGGACTCTGAATGTTGGTACTATGACAGGGAAAGGTAGAGAGCTGGCTGATATGATGGAGAGAAGGAAGGTGGATATACTGTGTGTACAGGAGACCAGGTGGAAGGGTAGTAAGGCTCATAGTATAGGAGCAGGATTCAAGCTGTTTTATTATGGTGTGGATAGTAAGAGAAATGGGGTAGGTGTGGTCCTGAAGGAGGAGTTTGTGAGGAATGTTCTGGAGGTGAAGAGAGTGTCAGACAGGGTGATGAGTCTGAAGTTAGAGATTGAAGGGGTGATGTTGAATGTTGTTAGTGGTTATGCCCCGCAGGTAGGTTGTGAGTTAGAGAGAAGAGAGGATTCTGGTGTGAATTCGATGAGGTGATTGAGAGTATTCCCAAGGGTGAGAGAGTGGTGATAGGAGCGGATTTTAATGGACATGTTGGTGAGGGGAACACAGGTGATGAGGAGGTGATGGGCAAGTTTGGAGTTAAGGAAAGGAACCTTGAAGGACAGATGGTAGTAGACTTTGCTAAGAGGATGGACATGGCTGTGGTTAACACTTATTTTCAGAAGAGGGAGGAACATAGAGTGACTTACAAGAGTGGAGGTAGGAGAACACAGGTAGACTACATCCTTTGTAGAAGAGGCAATCTGAAAGAGATTAGTGACTGTAAAGTGGTAGTGGGAGAGAGTGTAGCCAGACAGCATAGGATGGTGGTGTGAAGGATGACTCTGATGGTCTGTAAGAGGAAGAGGTCAAAGATAGAGAAGAAAACTAAGTGGTGGAAGCTGAAAAAGGAGGAATGTTGTGAGGAATTTAGAAAGAAGTTGAGGCAGGCTCTGGGTGGTCAGGTAGTGCTGCCGGATGACTGGGAAACTACAGCAGAAGTGATCAGGGAGACAGGGAGAAAGGTGCTGGGTGTGTCATCTGGAAGGAGGAAAGAAGATAAGGAGACTTGGTGGTGGAATGAGGAAGTTCAGGATAGTATCCAGAGGAAGAGATTAGCCAAGAAGAAGTGGGATATGGACAGGACTGAAGAGAATAGACAGGAATACAAGGAGTTACAGCGCAGAGTGAAGAGGGAGGCCAAGGCCTAAGCAGAAGGCATATGGCATTGAAGGCATTGTCTAAGGCCAAGCAGAAGGCATATGACGAGTTGTACACTAGGTTAGACACTAGAGACGGAGAGAAGGACTTGTACAGGTTAGCTAGACAGAGGGATCGAGATGGGAAGGATGTGCAGCAAGTTAGAATTATTAAGGATAGAGATGGAAGGGTGATCACAAGTGAGGAGAGTGTACAGAGGAGATGGAAGGAATACTTTGAGGAGCTGATGATTGAGGAAAATCAGAGGGAAAAAAGAGTAGAAGGGGTGAACTCTGTGGAACAGGAAGTAGATAAGATTAGAAAGGATGAAGTCAGGAAGGCTTTGAAGAGGATGAAAAGTGGAAAGGCAGTTGGTCCTGACGACATCCCGGTAGAGGTCTGGAAGTGTCTAGGAGAGGCAGCAGTGGAATTTTTAACTAGTTTGTTCAACAGGGTATTAGAAAGTGAGAGGATGCCTGAGGAATGGAGAAGGAGTGTGTTAGTGCCCATCTTTAAGAATAAGGGTGACGTGCAGAGTTGCAGCAACTATAGGGGGATAAAGATGATGAGCCATACAATGAAGTTGTGGGAAAGAGTATGGCTTCATGCCCAGAAAGAGCACAACAGATGCAATTTTTGCTCTGAGAATGTTGATGGAGAAGTATAGGGATGGTCAGAGGGAGTTGCACTGTGTGTTTGTAGACTTAGAGAAAGCGTATGACAGGGTGCCAAGAGAAGAGCTGTGGTACTGTATGAGGAAGTCAGGAGTAGCAGAGAAGTATGTCAGAGTGGTGCAGGACATGTATGAGAGGAGCAGGACAGTGGTGAGGTGTGCTGTAGGTCAGACAGAGGAGTTCACAGTGGAGGTGGGACTGCATCAGGGATCGGCTCTGAGCCCCTTCCTGTTTGCTATAGTGATGGACCAGTTGTCAGAGGAGGTCAGACAGGAGTCTCCTTGGACAATGATGTTTGCAGATGACATTGTGATCTGTAGTGAGAGCAGGGAGCAGGTGGAGGAAAACCTGGAGAGGTGGAGGTTTGCGCTGGAGAGAAGAGGAATGAAAGTCAGTCATAGTAAGACTGAGTACATGTGTGTGAATGAAAGGGAGGGAAGTGGAACAGTAAGGTTACAGGGTGAAGAGGTGAAGAAGGTACAGGAGTTTAAGTACTTGGGGTCAACAGTCCAGAGTAATGGAGAGAGTGGGAAAGAAGTAAAGAAGCGAGTGCAGGCAGGTTGGAGTGGGTGGAGAAAGGTGTCAGGAGTTCTGTGTGATAGAAAATATCAGCAAGAATAAAGGGGAAGGTGTACAGGACAGTGGTGAGACCGGCCGTGCTGTACGGTTTACAGACAGTGTCACTGAAGAAGAGACAGGAGTCAGAGCTTGAGGTAGCCGAACTGAAGATGTTGAGGTTCTCTTTGGGTGTGACAAGATTGGACAGGATTAGGAACGAGTACATCAGAGGGACAGCCCATGTTGGACGTTTGGGGGACAAAGTTAGGGAGGGCAGATTAAGATGGTTTGGACATGTTCAGAGGAGGGAGAGTGAGTATATTGGTAGGAGAATGTTGGACATTGAGCTGCCAGGCAGGAGGCAAAGAGGAGGTATATGGATGTAATTAATGAGGATTTGAAGCTAGTGGGTGCAAGTGTTGAGGATGCAAAGGATAGGGTTAGGTGGAGAGAGATGATTCGCTGTGGCGACCCCTGAAGGGAAAAGCCGAAAGAAGAAGAAGACAGAGATTTGCCTCATTCTAAGATCTTGGAGGACAGAAGACGGAGGCAGGTATAAAGTAAAATAACAGAGTTTATTGAAAAGCAGAAGTGAATGAAGTGAGTGAGGGTGGATAAGTCCAGGTGAAGCTCCACACGCCGGGTCACAGGTTGCAAACCAACGATATCTAGACCCTTTGGTGGTCAACGAACTTGGGAAACTACTGATAGAAAAGAGAGAGTCAGGTTAGTAGACACAGTATGTAGTAGTAGCTAGAATTTATGAGACTGGACAATGTGTGTGTTAGAGAGCATATTTTATGTGGTGAAGTAATGAGGGGTGCCAGGTGCCAGTGATTAGAACTCAGGTGATGAGGATCTGGTTTGCTGTGTGTGGGGATGTTGAACTGGGGTGTACGCAGTTTTATTAATTAATCGCTTGAAAGAAACCTACGTTGCACAATTCACATTTAACACTTCAGCATTCACTGTTTTTATTAGCTCACATGGCAGAATAACATATCCGGACTTTTACAGCGTAACGACGTGGTGACGTGGCAGAAAGACGTCATCACGCATAACCGTAATACAAATGATAAGAGTGCACTTACTTTAACACCCCCACTCGCTCTTAGCTCATTGTGTCATTAGAAAAACAATACCCAAAACAAAAACAAGTCTTCACTTTAAAATAAATAATGCAAGCATACACTTTTCACATTTTAAGTGCCAAACATATCTTGAACAAATCTCCTTAGTTTTTGCTTTGTAGGTGACTTTGTCATAATGTCAGCAACCATTTTCTCTATGGGACAAAACTCCAAAATTACCTTACCACCATTTACAATTTCCCTTACAAAGTGGTACTTGATGTCAATGTGTTTGCACCTCTGCCTACTGATTGGGTTTCTGGCCAGTGCTATGGTACCTTGGTTGTCCTCATACACTTTTGGTTGTGTATATTGGTATGTGTCCATACACTTAAGTAGCTGTTTCAAGTAGATACATTCCTCATGGCTGACGCTAAGGACATGTACTCCGCTTCACAAGTAGATAATGCCACTGTGGATTGTTTTTCTGGTTTTCCAGGAAATCAAAGAACTTCCTTTACTTAGATTAACACAATATCCTGAGGTACTGCGTCTGTCTTTTGTATCTGACGCCCAGTCAGCATCACAATATACTCTAAGACCTAGTTTCTCTGAGTCATTTCTTCTGAAGCATAGTTTCCTGTTTTGTCTTACCTTTAAGGTATCTGAACACATTTTTACTGTGTTCCAGTGTTGTTCTGTTGGTTCAGCAAAATGTTGAGATAGCCTACTGACAACAAAACTTAAATCTGGTCGTGTACAAGTGGACAAATAGATTAAACTTCCCACTGCCTCCCTGAACTTCTTTGGATCTTTCAATTTTTCTGCATCTTCTGAATAATCAAGCTTAGTTTCACATGGGGTTTCTCTAATTTTACAGTCCTGCATATCAAATCGATCTAGTAGTTTGCATACATATCTCTCCTGTGACATTTTGACTAGACCATCTGTTTGTTCAAAATCTATGCCTAGGAAATGTTTCAACTTTCCCATGTCTTTCATTTTGAACCTCTCAGTTAGCATTTGCTTTACATCTTTCAGAACATTTACACTGTTAGCAGCTATGATAAGGTCGTCAACCCATACAATCAGTATTACTTTCTCATTCTGCTTTTCCTTTGTATACACACAGTTATCAGCTGAGTTCTGTGTAAAGTCATTCTCAGTTAAACATGCATGTAACATAGCATTCCAGTTTCTACCTGATTGTTTGAGACCATAGAGAGATTTCTCTAATTTACATACCAGTTTTTCACCAGTCTTAGATTTTTGTTCATAACCTTCTGGTTGTTCCATATATATCTCATGGTCAATTTGTGCATGCAAATAAGCTGTCTCAACGTCCATCTGATGTAAGATCAAGTCCTCTTGTGCTGCTTTCTGCATAACCACTCTCACGCTTGTCATATCTGCTGTGGGTGAGAATGTCTCATCATAGTCAGTCCCTTGTTTCTGACTGTAGCCTTTTGCAACAAATCTTGCCTTGTACTTTTCAGATCCATCAATGTCTCGTTTAATTGTGTAAACCCATCTGCCTCCAACTGGTTGTTTTCCTGGTGGCAATTGAGTAAGTGTGAAGGTTTTGTTCTATTCCAGTGATCGCATTTCTTTGTCCATGGCATTCTTCCATTGCCTTGATTTCGTTGATGTTATGGCTTCATGGTAGGTTATCGGCATATCGCATACAGCTCTATAACAAAAGTCTATGCATGTTTGCAGTTTGTCCTCCGTCTTCTCAATCTCATAATCCTGTAAATCCTGAGTTGTAATCCTGAGTTGGTCTCCTTCTCGTCCTTGGTGGGTTGCTTTTAAGTATAGTCTCAGATGGTTTTCCTGACTGTGTTGGTTCAGTCTTTTCAGTCAGAATCTCGCTAAAACCACTTTGAATGCCTTGATTTGGATTTTCCTCATTTTCTACGAATTCTTTCTCCTTGCCAATGATCTTAGGAGTTATACCCACGTATTCTCTGTGCGGCTCAGATGTTTGTGTTTTTCTTTCTTTGGTTGTCCTAGTTGTAAACTTCACTAGCCTGTGTTTTTGGATTTTTCCATTGTTGGGGTAATACACTAAGTAAGCCGGGCTGTTCTTGTCATAGCCGATGAAAACGCCCTGTTCACATCTGGAATCCAATTTGCCTTTCTCTTGTTTGTAAGCGAAACATGTTGATCCAAATTTCTGCATTTTGGAAACATCTGGCTTTTTGCCTATGAATAACTCGTATGGTGTTTTCTTTGTACGTCCATTGTAGCACCTGTTTCTCACATAGGCTGACGTTTGCATAGCATAGTTCCATAAGTTACCTGGTAATTCACTTTCTATCAGTAAGCATCTGCTCATGTCGTAGAGAGTTCTCCAAGCTCTCTCTGCTATGCCGTTCTGGTGAGGTGAATAAGGTGCGGACGTCTCATGTCGTATCTTATTCTTTGTTAACAGAGCTTGAAAGTCTTGATTCATAAATTCAGTGCCATTGTCTGAACGAATACACTTGACTTCTCCATAGGGTGCTATGTCTGCTAGAAACTAAAGTCACCTTTAGACTTTAAGAAATATACTAACATAGTGCCTGAGTAGTCATCTGTAAAAGACTGTGCATATTTGTGTCCTTCTTTGCTCTGTATTGGCATAGGTCCAGCCAAATCAGTGTGGACCAATTCTAAGGGTTTCTTTGCCTTTCTGTCTGGCTCCCTGTTTCTTGTCTGAGTAAATTTTCCTTGTGTACACACTTCACATAACTGATTTGGTCTGTTTATATTTCCTTTTATATCCATGCCTTTAACCACACCTTGTAACTTTTGTATGTCATCGTAGTTACAATGTCCCAAAATCTCATGCCAGGTTTGTAAATCATGACACACTTTGCATTGGTCACCAGTCTTTTCTATAGTTGGCAAATAGTATAAGTTTCCACTTTCATGAATGTCAAACCTGTTGCCATCTCTGGTAACCATGTGACTGTTCCCCCTTTTGAAGGTGATTGCTGCTCCTCCATTTATTGCTCTTGCTACTGAGAAGATGTCATTTGGGTACGAAGGCATGTATAGTGCATCCCTTAGTTGTGCTCTGTGGTGTCGTCCAGCACTGTCAAGGAAATAAATCAATGCTGTTCCTCTTTGTTGTGCTATACCACTGCATTTTGTCCCGTCGGCTAGTTCCACTGAATGAGTCTCAGATTGAAAAGAGCTGTCAAAACTTTTGAACTTTTTGATGTCGTTTACAATATGAGATGTCGCTCCAGTATCTACCATTATGCCTTTCTTCTTTACATTATCTGTTGGTCTTCCATATTCTGAGTGTTCAATTTTGAAGACATGGTCTTGGTCACTGTCTTGTTCATCTGCAACCTTTCTAGCACCATCTTTGTCTCCCTTTTTCTTGCACAGGAATTCTGCATGTGTACTGTTTTTACAATGATTGCACCATACTCTTTTGTAGCATTTTCTTGCTTTGTGTCCTTTTATTCCGCATTTATAACATGTCACATTGATATCTTCATCTTTCCTGTCTTTAATGTGTGACTTAAAAGGGCCTTGTCCTTGTCTCGTGTGTGCTTTCATCACGTTGTCTGTAGATTCTGTCCTTTTCATTTTCTCCGCCTCTTCGTAAATCCGTAGTCTTCTTTTAAAGTCAATAAACGTAACGTTGTCCTCATTTTGTGTTATGTGTATGGCTAGGGGCTTAAAAGAGTCTGGTAATCCGCGAAGAATCATAGCTATGGTTAGTCCATCACTCATGGTTTCTCCTGTATCTCTCAGGGCTGTAATGATGTTCTCTGCTCTTATTATGTAGTCGGTAACACTCTCGTTGTCCATCATGTGTAGCTGGGTTAACGATGTGTACATATTTATTATGCGTGGCTTACTTTTTCCTGAATAATGCTCTTTCAGTATTTTCAGAGCTTTCCGGCCATCATCAGCAGCTTCATGTCTTATCAGTGATAGGCTTTTGTCATCTATCAGTCTTATCAACTCAGCATAGCAGTCAGCATTTTTTCGTCTGTCTTCGGTTAGCCCTTCTGCATTAGCACCAATGGGCTCATGCAAAATAGTCTGTTTTAACTTTAGAGTAAGTAAATAGCCTAGGAATCTTGTTTCCCAAAGGTCATATTTATCTTCACATCCTTCAAACAAAAGCTGTGGTGCCAGACCTCCCGTCGTCCTAATTGCCATTTTGTAAACTCTCCGACTTTGATTAATGTTCTTTCTTTCGTTAAGCTTAATAACGCGTAATACGTCGCGTAAACAGACTTACTCAAGACGTTCGCTTGTTCTCCTCTCCTGGGCCCATAACTGTTGAACTGGGGTGTACGCAGTTTTATTAAATTACTCGCGTGAAAAGGAAACAAACGTTGCACAAATCCACATTTAACACATCAGGCATTCCTCTGTTTTATTTGCCTCACATGGCAGATAAAACATATCCGGGCCTTTTTACAGCGTAACGACGTGGTGACGTGGCAGAAAAGACGTCATCACGCATAACCGTAATACAAATGATAAGAGTGCACTTACTTTAACAGGGGAGAACCAGGAAAATCCATGACAGTAGGAGATAATGAGAGACTGCAGAGGAAATGACGTCTGACCATCAGGTTTACATATGGTTCTTCCCCAAAGTACATGTAAGAGCCTGTATGGTATGAAAACACTGTATTAAACTTTGTCAGTTTTATTACCCTATGTGTTATTTACTGCTTTAAAGTCAATGTACCTGCATGCTTAATGTTTTAGAGCATCTGATATGATGTGGGGCTTTTGTGTACTTTGTGTTCCAATCAAGTTTATTTGTTTTCATGAGTCATTTTGGAAGCACTCATCTGCCAATGAGTGCAGGGGGGAGGGTCAGAAAAAAAAAAAATATATATATATGTATATATATATATATATATATATATATATATATATATATATATATATATATATATATACACATATATATACACGTATATGTATGTTGTGGGCAGACGTTTTGGGGATCATAAGTAGTGAGAGGAAGTTACGTCATCATTGTTACTGCCCGAACTCTTCAGCTAAGTGAGTTGGATAAAGTGCACCAACGGGCCCCAACAATCGCTTTGAGTACTGTTGAGGTTGTTGTTTTATTGACATAAACAGCACTGTTGTTTTTTTTTTTACCTTGATTTGTAAGCCTTACGAATGTTATGTTCGCTGCTCGGGGGTTATATTTCTGAGAATTTGTTGTTGAAACTGCAGCCTAACTATTGCAGAACATAATTAATATGATTAATTTTTTTCTTGTTAGTCACCTTAAATGCTATTTCGTTTTTTTGTGTTGTTACGCTAAGGTAAAAGGAGATCAGCCAGTTCACCATCCCACTGCTGAGAATCCAGGATCCTGTTGCACCACTGCTATACATATTATATGTTATCCCTTAGTAACTAGCTAGTCAGGTGGTATTAGCTATGGGCCGTGGTGGTCTAGGTTTCAGGTGACTCCCACCTGTGAAAAAGGGGTTACATACAAAACACACAATAGTATTTAACCATAACCACGACTACTGTAAAGGTGGAATTCTGTTCATTCAGATGAGGAGAAGGATGTGCTGGACAATAAGGATCGTTTTCCTGAACTCGTATTGTCTCCAGACCTTGAGGAAATCACTGGTCACTTTTTAGAGTTTAGAATGTTGTTATGTTGTTTCTGGTCCTCTGCCTCACTTAGGAGGAGCAACCAGAGTGGAAAGCCACCAATACATAAAAGAAGTAAAGATTTACAATGGATAATTTTACATAGAATTGTCTCCATCAATTCCTTTGTCCTCTATTTTGTGTCCATGAGGACCAGTCATGAGTATCTTTCTTTTTTTTGCCTTGAGATAAAACTGTCTTTCACACTTTTATGCAATGTTCCAGACTACAGCCTCTTTTTACTTTTGTACAAAAGATTTTTGGTTGTTTTGACACATCCTTTTCACTGCAAACCTTATCCTTGGTGTAAAATATACATGCAATTGGCAAGCCAAATGTAAGCTTTTAAACATCACCCTAGGACAAGCAAAAATGGGTATTTGCATTAGCAGGAAAAACAAGGTTGAACAAAAAGGAAGCCACAATTTTGTTATGGTAACCACAGCACTACTAAAGTTCAAAATTGTGGTCGATTTTCTCTTTTATAAGAAAATGAAAAACCTAGCAACTTTAAAGAAAATTTGGTGTTATCAAAGAGCACTTTGTTTGCTTACTGATGACCAATTGCAATTTGTACATTGTACGCTGTCTTAATGTTCTTTGTTTGTTTGTTTTTATTCTTTTTTTTTTCTTTTTAATGGAAATGTTATCTATTCAAAGATGAACTGTGGCCATCTGTGATGAACGTTACTTTGAAAATTAAACTACTAAACTAAAACACTTCTGTTAACCTACAGATACCAATGGAGAAAATGTACAGATCAAAATGCATACTTTTTATTATTATTGTTATTGTATAATCATGATTTCTATTTGTCCCCGTAGACAATAGTATATGAGGAAAACATTTAATCAGCCGTAATTAACATTAAAACAGATATTAGTTATCTATTGTTCCTCCAGTAGACTGTGAGACCTCTTCAGACTCAGGAGTTACCTAGTTGTAAGTAGTTAACTAGTAGTTACTGCTAGTAACTTAGTGTTAATGAAGTATTATTCATTCATTCTTTCTTAATTCTTTCTTAGTGACTTACAAGTTATGGGACAGTACTATAAAGTTTAGCAATATTACAGAGATTCGCCTCATTCTAAGAAATTTGGGGAACACTTGAGAGGATGTGAATTTAAATCATTATTCCACAGAGTCAAGATAATCCGTGGATTTTGTCAGAACTCAGAGTCCTCCTCTGAGGTGACACATCAACTAGGTGGTTTCTAAGATCTGCCAATTACCAATAAAACATTTTCTTGCTAAACAGAGTCAAAATTAGATGAATAAAACAGACTTCTCCAGCTTGAATGAGATCAGGAAAGTCCCAACTTTAATGCAGCCAAAACAGAGATCTTCAAAGTAAACTTCTCCGAAATATTTCCTCAGCATCAAAGTCAGCCAAACAATCCAACATCGAGCAATGCTGCAGTCGAGTACACAAAATCTCAGTCAGGCTATCGCTATTTATGCCCCGTTACTTAATTCACATAGTTTAGCCAATTTCTTATTATTTCTGGTTTGAAGATTTAAATACCCTCCTACCTGTTTTGCATAGCTCCTCCCAGTTTCCTATCATTTTTAGTATTTACCCTACCCTCTCTTTTTCTTTTCCCTTTTATGGATTTCCTGTCTTTTAACATTGCACAAAATTTGTTCCTGACTCTCAAGAGATGTGTGTGTATGCGTGGATCTTCCACCTAAGTTCTCATGGATTATTTTCTTCACTTTTCTCTCGTTTTGACTTCACTTCATAGTGTAAGCCTTAAGTTAAGCCCATAAGTTTATGTAAATTTCGTATTTCGTATCTCGACCCCCCCCTTGGGTGGGATAGATTCTGGGGCTAAGCGAGTGGCTGGCTGACTCTTCGGTGGTGGAGTTCCTCTCTCCTATCTTCATGCTGTTGCGGAACCTATGGCATTTTCCCGTGTGTATTTGGTGTGTTCACTGGTGGTGTGCTGTTTAACACTTTTCCCTCCCTCCTTTTAGAGCAGCCTTTAGTCATCGTGGTAAGTTCCAGCCTGTCCCCTGTATTGGGGATTAGTGTCATAGCATTGAGTTGGGCTTTAGCCCACAGGCCTCTGTGTTTATTTGTATGTATGCGAACAGATTATGTTTTTTGTTATCATGTTGTGCTTTTAATATTGTGGAAAATTTTTATGTATAAATAAAGATTTATTTAGGTTTATTTTTGTTAATCCTGTCCCTGCATGACCAGTGGGAACAAATTTGTCTTGTCTATTTTGGATAAATCCTATTTTGGATTAATGTACAACTCAAAAGAATAAACTATTTCCTGGGGCAAAATACCATTGTCAATAATGGTCAATAATGACATTTATCATATTGTACTGTTCCAATTAGACTTGCTGAAATTGCGCTCTTGCCACATTTACTAAACTCCACCTGTTCTAATGAGAAATATCTACAATACACTCGTCCTGTGTCTTTGTGCTGCATGATATTATAATGAACCCCCAGAAGCAGATGTCAGAAAATCCATATGTTTATTAGCAGTAGAAATGTGATTAGAAACTCTTAGAAGCAAATTCTGAAGCTAAAATTATGGTCAGAGGACAGGCACAGTTCAAAAAACTAACAAAACAATAGCAAACGATTTGCATTGAATCGTTGAGTAAGCATGCTTATGAATGTAAAAACCAAGAAGTGGGTGGGTCAGTATTCAGGAGAGCGCTCCCACTAGGCTTCCTATGACTCTGTTGTGTTGGAGACCCCTGCTTTAGAAACAATAAGATATAATACAGAGGTGATTGAGCTCAAACTTAAATCAACAGAGTCTGAGACACTGAGATGGAATTAAAATACAATTATCTCATTTATATTGCTTCCATCATCATGATCATCAGAATCATAAGAAATATACAATACATCTATGAGATAAAGAAAAGTATTTGTGCACTCTGTATCTGTGAATGATTACAGAGGAAACAAGAGCAGAGACTGAAACTCAATTATCATCTAAATATTGTCTTTGATATTGTATAGATTTAGCACTTTTCATTTAAAATGATACACGTCATTGAGAAACATGTTTCTCACAGATCCAGGGAAACTTAGCAGAACATTTCTGGTCATTCCAAGTGCCAGTTGAACTTGAACCGGAAATCACAGCACAGTCCTCTTCACCTGCATTATTCGGTTTCCCTCCAGCCCAGGACCTGAAACTAAGAGAATCAGATCTGATTCAATCTCCTTCAGTTCACACATTTAACTGAATCCTCTCAGCCTCTGCTTACTGAAATGCACATTGGAACAATAAAAAATACAAGTATAATAAGGAATAATCTTTGTTCAAGCAGGAGAACATTATTAATATGATTTCATTTATATTACATGATAAAAACAGGGAAATATTTTCTTACCCAGTGTTCAGTGGTGTATCGTCCACCCATTTCCACTCTCCCTCTTTTACTGTGTCACTCAGACCAATCCAAGTCTCAAGGTTGTCCAGCTGTTTAATGATGAACTCCTTTAAATGACATAAAAAACATCAGAATAAAAAAGCTTTACTCTCTCTCTCTCTGTGTCTCTCTCTCTCTCACTCTCTCTCTCTTTTTTCTCTCTCTCTCTCTCTCTCTCTCTCTCTCTCATCTCTCTCTCTCTCTCACTCACCTGTTCCTCTTTGCTGTTTATGATCACCAGGTCTGCTTCCTTTGGCCTTGCAGTCTTTTCTGCTCTCCTTCCAGCTCTTCATCTCATTTAGACATGGATATAAAAAACTGAACTAAAACTGAAACACTTCTGTTACCTACCAGATACCAGTGGAGAAGATTTACAGATCAAAATACATTATTGTATTATCATGTTTATTATCAAGTCATGATTTCGTTTTGTCCACGTAGACAATAGAATATGAGGAAAACATTTATTCATTCATTCATTCATTTTCTACCGCTTATCTGAAGTACCTCGAGTCACGGGGGAGCCTGTGCCTATCTCAGGCGTCATCGGGCATCAAGGCAGGTACACCCTGGACGGGGTGCCAACCCATCGCAGGGCACACACACACTCTCATTCACTCACGCACCACGGACAATCTTCCAGAGATGCCAATCAACCTACCATGCATGTCTTTGGACCGGGGGAGGAAACCGGAATACCCAGAGATAACCCCCGAGGCACGGGGAGAACATGCAAATTCCACACACACAAGGCGGAGGCGGGAATTGAACCCCGACCCTGGAGGTGTGAGGCGAACATGCTAACCACTAAGCCACCGTGCCCCCCAGGAAAACATTTAATCAGCTGTAAATAACATTATAACAGATATCAGTTATCTATTAGTATTTATCTATTATTATTACTTATTTCAAAGTAACCTACAAGTTCAGGGACAGTATTGTAAAGTATTAGCAATATTATAGAGATTTGTTTCATTCTAAGATCTTGGAGGAACATGTGAGAGGATGTGAGTTTAAATCATTATTCTACAGATTCAAGATGGTATGTAGATTTCCACTGAGGACATTTAACTGTTGAACAAAAAATGTAAAACAAAATTCAGCTACTTACTTGAACTACAAAATGTTCTCAGGTATCTGTCTCTATCTTCCCGTAACTGGTCTCTGTCTTTAGTCAGGTTATTGTAACTGGTCTGTAACTGGTCTCTGTCTTTAGTCAGGTTATTGTAACTGGACTGTAACTGGTCTCTGTCTTTAGTCAGGTTATTGTAACTGGACTGTAACTGGTCTCTGTCTTTAGTCAGAATGCTGAATTTGTAGTTTATTAGCAGTAGAGTCCAATACAACATTCTAGAAAATGTGAAGCTAAAATCGTGTTCAGAGGACAGGCACAGTTCAAAAAACTAACAATACTTTATTTTATGGCGTTCACTTGATTTTTATCCATTTTGTACACATTCTATGAACCTTTAGGTGAGATACTCAGAGTGTTGTGTTGGAGACCCCTGATTTAGAAACAATAAGATATAATACAGCGGTGATTGAGCTCAAGGTTCTGCTAAATCAACAGAGTCCGAGACACCGAGATGGACCTAAAATACAACTAGATTTGTAAAGTTCGTCGCGACAAACTTTGATGTTGGCTTTGACGAGGTAAGTATTCGCAAAGGCCAGTGTTTTTTGGAGGCAAGTGGACATAAGGGTCAGTGTTACTTTTGGAGGCAAGTGGGCAGACAGATAGGGTGTCAAAACATTTGGAGGGAAGTGGAGACCAGCATGTGACATCATCCAAATACTCCTGAGGAAGTTCCCCTCATTGTTCTGAGTGTTTTGATATGTCACATGTCCATGTTGTAAAAAGTTTTTTGATTTTGCATATTTTGGGGGCGGGGCTGCGGCACAACCCAAAGGCCAGTCGGTACACCAATTTAAAACTTTGTTCAGAGTATCACCCTAAAGGAGCTGGCCGAGTTTGGTGTAGATAGTTCGAAAGCTTGCTGAGTTATAAACCTCCAAATTTTATAATGGGAATCTATGGGAAAAAAGGCCACTTTGAGACCCGGTACCGGAAGTACCGGTACTCGGATCGCTTAGAAAAGTAATAGCAACAAACTTCAGACCAGGTTCTACAACATATCCGAATTTGGTGCATGCGGCTCGAAAGCACTAGGCCGCATTAAATTTTATAAATTTTTGTCTAAGCTGAAATAGGAAAACAAAATGTTGGCTTCTACAAAGCCAACATAATTATCTCATTTAAATTGCTTCCATCATCATGATCATCAGAATCATAAGAAATATACAATACATCTATGAGATAAAGAAAAGTATTTGTGCACTCTGTGTAATAGATTTGTGTATTGACAGGTTAAGGCTGCCACCTTCTGGGTCATTATGGTAAAGGCAGTTGTTATGTTACGTTGTTGGCAAATGATAATTGAGCCTTTGCGGCACCTGTAATAACAGAGTCTGTCCCCGGAAGTAAGAAGTAAAGACGTGTTAAGTTGTTCTGCTCAGCCTGTTTATTGTCTTCCACCTGATATACTACAAATGGCGACGAGGATATTTAATGAATACCGCTGCGTCAATGGTTTGTAAGAGTCACGTACACAGGTCGTGGTAAAAAAAAAAAAAAAAAAAGTTTTTTTTTTCCGAGGAACCAGGCACGTGTTGGATTAGCAGTTAACATTGAAATCAGCATGGCTGTGCTAGTCGGTCGTGTGGATGAATACAATGACGCGAAGGAGGATTTTGAGTCGTATCTGGAACGTCTGGAGCAGTGGATGTTGGCGAATGACATCGAGGATGAAAAGAAAGTCTGCGTGTTTCTCTCGGTGATTGGGGCTGATGCTTATAAGCTGCTGAAGAATCTGGTGTCACCGACAGTACCGAGTGCTATGGCGTATGCTGATCTGGTGAGAGCACTGAGCACGCATTACAAGCCGGCACCGATTGTAATCGCGGAACGGTTTCGGTTTCAGAGGCGTAACCAGAAAGAGAGTGAAACTGTCTCTGATTATGTGGTGGCTTTGAGGCAGTTAGCTGCTACCTGTGTTTTCGGACAGTACCTGGATGATGCGCTGAGAGATCGTTTTGTGAGTGGATTACGCTCGGATGCCGTGCAACGCAGGTTGTTGTCTGAGAAGGATCTGACCTTCTCGAAGGCTTGTGAGATTGCAGTGTCAATGGAACTGGCGTCAAAGAAATCGATGGAATTTTCTGGACACAGCGAGCCTCAGCAGGTAAATGCCCTGTCAAGTGCAAGCTTTTCTGAGAAGGGGAGGAAAGGTCAGTTTAGACGACAAAATGATGATAAAATGCAAAGCAAGGGACAGAAAGGAGTAAAAAATTACTTGGGACCACAACAGACATGCTACCGATGTGGGGGAAAACACTCAGCACGTGACTGCAGATTTAAAAATGAAAAGTGTCATACCTGCTCCAAAATTGGACACATAGCCCGTGCATGTAGAAAGGGAAAGGCCATTTCGCAAACTCAGTATGTGGAAGCTGAAGTAAATACATCCAGAGTGGATGAAGAGGCTGAACTTTTTGGATTGTATGCAGTATACGCCACCTCAAGGTATAAAAAGGGGTACACAGTGGATGTTGCACTGGATGATAAGAGAACAACAATGCTACTGGATACAGGGTCAGCTGTGTCAGTGGTATCTGAGGATTTCTACCAGACGAATCTCAACCATTTCAGTTTAAAACCAGCCCCCGAGTTAAGGCTAAAATCATATTCAGGCCAAAGTATTGCTGTTCGAGGATACATTACGATTCCAGTGCGGTATGAAACACAGCAAGTTACCCTTCCTCTGGTCATTGTAAAAGGAAGTAGACCAGCTCTGATTGGTAGGAACTGGCTAAAGGAACTACACCTGAACTGGGAACAGATTTTCACTGTACACAGGGTGTTTACACAGGCAGATGGGACTCTAGGCGTGAACGAGGTGTTACAGCGCCACCAGGCAGTGTTCTCTGAGAACCAGGGTTGCATAGAGGGCTTTAAAGCCAAAATCCGTATAAAACCAGGCACCACACCAATCTTTTGCAAAGCTCGCCCGGTTCCTTACGCATTAAAGGAAGCAGTAGAAAGGGAGCTGGACAGGTTGGAGAAAATGAAAGTGATTTCAAAGACTGAGAAAAGTGAGTGGGCCTCTCCGATTGTCACTGTACCAAAGGCAGATAAAACAATTAGGGTTTGTGGCGACTACAAGGTCAGTATTAATCGGTGTATGGAAGAGCAGACATACCCACTACCTAACGCCGAAGATTTGTTTGCTACTTTAGCAGGAGGAACATTGTTCAGCAAGCTTGACCTCTCTCATGCCTACCAGCAGTTGATGTTAGACGAAGAGTCAGAGAAATATCTGACCGTTAACACCCATAAGGGCTTGTACAGATTTCATCGCCTCAGCTATGGGGTTTCCAGCGCACCTGCGATTTTTCAGTCTGTTATGGACCAGATTTTACTAGGACTGGATCATGTGACATGTTTTTTGGATGATATTCTCATCACTGCGTCATCTGAGGAAATGCATTTAAAAAGACTGGATGAAGTGCTCACACGTCTGGAAAAACACGGTGTCCGGGTGAAAATGTCTAAATGTAAGTTTTTTCAGAGCAGTGTGGAGTATCTGGGACATCGCATCGACCAGGATGGTCTGCACCCCACTAATGAAAAGGTAGCAGCCATAAACAAAGCGCCGGAGCCAAAAAATGTCACTGAGCTGAAGTCTTTCTTAGGTCTTCTTAACTATTACAGCCGTTTCCTGCCAAACTCCTCCACCATCCTCCGCCCTCTACACAGCCTGCTGAGAAAAGAGGCAAAGTGGGTTTGGACCTTTGAGTGTGCTAAGGCATTTGAAGATGCAAAGCAGCTATTACAGAAAAATAATGTGTTGGTGCATTACGACACACGTTTGCCACTCCGGATTGCGTGTGATGCGTCACCCTATGGAGTAGGGGCGGTGATTTCTCATGTCATGAAGAATGGAGAGGAACGGCCTGTGGCTTTTGCATCAAGGACATTAACGGAGGCTGAAGGGAAATATGCCCAAATTGAAAAGGAGGCCCTTGCCATCATTTTTGGAGTAAAGAAATTCCACAAATATCTATATGGGAGGAAATTCACACTCATTACAGATCACAAACCACTGTTAACTATACTGGGACCAAAGTCAGCGGTTCCAACTTTAGCGGCATTAAGGATGCAACGCTGGGCTCTCATCCTTATGGCATACAGTTATGATATTGAGTACAGAAGATCAGCTGATCATGCTAACGCTGATGCTTTGTCTCGCCTACCCAGTGCCTCATTAGACAACACAGGAGAAGAGGGAGGTATTTTCTACTTCTCACACGTGGAGGAACTACCAGTGAGTGCAAAAGACATTGAGAGTGCTACTTTAAAAGATCCTACACTGAACAAAGTGTGGAGCTACACAATGAATGGATGGCCAAGTTATGTTCAGGAGGAAGCACTACGGCCTTATTTCATACGTAGGCAGGAGTTGTCAGTGGAACAAGGTTGCGTTCTTTGGGGCCAGCGAGTCATCATACCCCCAGGCTATCGGCAGCGCTTACTGGATGACCTTCATCAGGTGCACCCAGGTATCTGCCGCATGAAAGCTCTCGCTCGCAGTTCCATGTGGTGGCCTGGCTGTGATGGGGATATTGAGGAGCTCGTGAAAGGTTGCTCTATATGTCAAGCTGTTCAGAAAATGCCAGCAGTCGCACCACTGCACCACTGGAGATGGCCGGAAAGAGTGTGGCAGAGAATTCATATTGATTTTGCTGAAAAGGACAAGCAGTATTTTTTGGTGGTCATTGATAGTCATTCAAAGTGGTTAGAAGTGTTTCCTGTGTCCTCTACCACCTCTCACAAAACCATTGAAGTGCTGCGAAGCCTATTCTCTGCGTATGGACTGCCAGAGGAGCTGGTATCTGATAATGGTCCACAGCTGGTGTCGAGGGAGTTTACACAGTTCCTGGAGAGAAACGGTATCAAACACACTGCTGTTCCTGCATATCATCCTGCATCGAATGGAGCTGCAGAGAGGTCGGTGCAGATTTTGAAACGTGCACTTACAAAGGATGTGTTGGAGGCGGAGAAAAAGGCTCTTTTGCCACTCAGTCATAGACTGGCAAATTTCCTGCTCATGTACCGCAGTACACCCCACACCGTGACGGGACGTACACCGGCTGAGTTATTTCTGAAACGCCAGATACGAACCCGCTTCAGTTTGCTTAGGCCCACGCTTGCCAGACGGATGGAAGAGAAACAAGCCACTCAGAAACGTCATCATGACTGTGGTGGCTCATCTCTTCGTTTCTTTCAGGAAGGGGAAGCGGTCCGCGTCCGGGATTTCAGGGGAGGAGGGGACAAATGGAATCGGGCAAAAGTACTAAAAAGACTGGGAGCTGTCACATATTTGGTACAAGAGGGTCAGAGGCAACGCACAGTGCATGTCGACCACATGTTGCCCGGACGAGGAAATGTGGGTACACTTCCACAAAGCTTGCCCTCACCAGTGGTGGAAAATGAGCCGCAGGTAACTATGGACTGTGCTTGTCCAGCTGTTTTGCCCAGTGCACCGGTGACGCTAATATCACCTACTGTTCTCTCTAAACCAACCGAACGGGTGGTCGAAGCGCCATCCCCCACAGCAAACAAAAAGTCACCTGAGAAACGGAGGTACCCAGAGCGGGTCCGCATACCACCTAAAAAACTGAATCTATGACCGGCAGGAATTTCTTGGTAAATGTGAATCTGCACAGTGGATGTAAGCTGCCAAGAGACATTTTTTTTGTTGAAAATAGGAAGTTTTGCCGTAAATTTAGATTTAATTAAGGCAGTGGATTTATTTTGACTGTGAGATTTATATGCAAAGTTATTGTTGCTTGTTCTTTCTGAACTTAAAATTGCTCTTGTTTAAAACTAAAAGGGGAGGAATGTAATAGATTTGTGTATTGACAGGTTAAGGCTGCCACCTTCTGGGTCATTATGGTAAAGGCAGTTGTTATGTTACGTTGTTGGCAAATGATAATTGAGCCTTTGCGGCACCTGTAATAACAGAGTCTGTCCCCGGAAGTAAGAAGTAAAGACGTGTTAAGTTGTTCTGCTCAGCCTGTTTATTGTCTTCCACCTGATATACTACACTCTGTATCTGTGAATGATTACAGAGGAAACAAGAGCAGAGACTGAAACTCAATTAGCATCTAAATATTGTCTTTGATATTGTATAGATTTAGCACTTTTCATTTAAAATGATACACGTCATTGAGAAACATGTTTCTCACAGATCCAGGGAAACTTAGCAGAACATTTCTGGTCATTCCAGGTTGCAGTCAAATGTGAATCATAAGTGAAAATCGCAGCACAGTCCTCTTCACCTTGGTTATTCGGTTCCCCTCCAGCCCAGGACCTGAAACTAAGAGAATTATACGGTGGCAGAGAAGTGCAAAACAAATTAACAAATCCGAAAACAAATTAACATATCCGAAAACAAATTAACAAATCTGAAAACGCAACGACAAGTCAGACAACCCGGAAACGGTAGTGTATCGTTTTTGAATGGAAACTTACCGATCATTGGACAAGACACCTGTCACTCAAGATATACAGGTATGGAATCTTATGTGTAATGTGTAAAGTTCTCCATTTAAATATAAGAAAATAAAATTAATCCACAGTAATCCATTCCATTCATCCATCCATCCAAACTTTTCCCTGCGGCAGACTGTTGAACTTCATGTATACCTTGAGTGACAGGTGTCTTGTCCAATCACAAACTATACCAACCTCTTCCGGGTTGTCTGAAATGTAGTTGTGTTTTTGGATTTGTTAATGTATTTCGTGCACCGATTCAGACAACCCGGAAGAGGTAGGTATAGTTTGTGAATGGAAACTTACCGATCATTGGACAAGACACCTGTCATTGAAGATATACAGGTGAATGAAAGGTGTCTCGTCCGATGATGGTAAGTTTCCATTCACAAACTATACCAACCTCTTCCGGGTTGTCTGACTTGTTAATGTGTTTTTGGATTTGTTAATTTGTTTTCGGATTTGTTAATTTGTTTTCGGATTTGTTAATGTGTTTTGCACTTCTCGGCCACCGTAGAATCAGATCTGATTCAATCTCCTTCAGTTCACACATTTAACTGAATCCTCTCTGCCTCTGTTTACTGAAATGCACATTGGAACAATAAAAAATACAAGTATAATAAGGAATAATCTTTGTTCAAGCAGGAGAACATTATTAAGATGATTTCATTTGTATTGCACAATAAAAACAGGGAAATATTTTCTTACCCAGTGTTCAGTGGTGTATCGTCCACCCATTTCCACTCTCCCTCATTTACTGTGTCACTCAGACCAATCCAAGTCTCAAGTTTGTCCAGCTGTTTAACGATGAACTTCTTTAAATGACAAAAATAACAACAGAATAAAAATCTCTCTCTCTCTCTCTCTCTCTCTCTCTCTCTCTCTCTCTCTCTCTCTCTCTCTCTCACCTGTTCCTCTTTACTGTTTATGATCACCAGGTCTGCTCCTTTGGCCTTGCAGTCTTTTCTGCTCTCCTCCCAGCTCTTCTTCTCATTAGATATAACATAAAAACTGGAACTAAAACTGAAACACTTCTGTTTACCTACAGATACCAGAGGAGAAGATTTACAGATCAAAACACATACATTCTTGTGTTGTTATTATTATTATTATTATTATTATTATTATTATTATTATTATTATTATTATTGTTGTTGTTGTTGTTGTTGTTGTTGTTGTTGTTGTTGTATAGTCATGATTTCAATTTCTCCACATAGACAATAATATATGAAGAAAACATTTAATCAGCCGTAATTAACATTAAAACAGATATTAGTTATCTATTGTTCCTCCAGTAGACTGTGAGACCTCTTCAGACTCAGGAGTTACCTAGTTGTAAGTAATTATCTAGTAGTTACTGCTAGTAACTTAGTGTTAATGAAGAATTATTCATTTATTTTTTCTTACTTCATGCACATTTAACTTCAAGTTCAGGGACAGTATTGTAAAGTTTAGCAATATTACAGAGATTCACTTCTTTCTAAGATCTTGGAGGAACATGTGAGAGGATGTGAGTTTAAATCATTATTCTACAGATTCAAGATGGTATGTAGATTTCCACTGAGGGCATTTAACTGTTGAGCAAAAATGTTAAACAAAATTCAGCTACTTACATGAACTACAAATGTTCTCAGGTATCTGTCTCTCTCTTCCCGTAACTGGTCTCTGTCTTTAACTCAGTTATTGTAACTGGTCTGTAAACTGGTCTCTGTCTATATTCAGGTTATTGTAACTGGACTGTAACTGGTCTCAGTCCTTTAGTCAGGTTATTGTAACTGGACTGATACTGGTCTCTGTCTTTAGTCAGAATGCTGAATTTGATCCACAGAACTGTGACAGCAGTCAGCAAGGAAACAAACAGAAGCAGCACCAACCACACTGCAGTCAGTCTGCAACACCTGCTCCATGCAGTGTCTCCTCCTACAGGTACATGAACACCAAAGACCCAGGTTTTAGTATCTCAAACTTATCTAACATTTACAGTTTAACATAAACACTGAGCTGGAGAACATCCTAGTAACTCTATCCAGCCGTCAGTATGAAACTCCTTCCTTTCCATTAATGTATGCAGTGATGGGTGGAGCTTTGGGCTGGTTTTGAATAAGCTGACTGGCTTACTAAAACATGTATGTGTAATAATATAATGATTTTATAATGGTACAAAAATAAGGAAATGCTCCTGTCTGCTGAGGCCTTTGATTACAGTTTACAGCTATAAGATAAATTGGTTTCACAGTTGTCTCAATGGTTTAGGTGTTATCGACAGTATAATCTGTTTATAAAGTGCAGAAATCAGATTTAAATGTTTATGTCTTGCGTTAAAACACATGCAGATAACGTAACTGTCAGGGAGCTACCTGACTCTTCTCCCATGCGTGCCCCGCCCGCACGGAGCGGCTCGCCGGCGTACTAATGACACACACCTGACTCTCGTTTCTACCTCATCACCAACCCTATAAGATCCCCTCTCTCACGCTAACCAGCGTCCGTTATTACCAATGGTTCGGCGTGCTTCCAACATGCCGTTAGCATTCTCTTCCGGACTTCGTGGGCCGTGCTCTCTAGCGCACCACCACATATTTATCTCTGCTAACCAGTTGTTTGTGGAATTAAAACAGTTTGCCTTCACTTCGGCTTTCACCTCTGTGTTTGGCGTAACAGAATAACGGACCTAACAAAAAAAAAATAAATAAATAAATAAATTATTTTTTCCTACCGGAATATGGAGAACCTGCCCAGCACACTCCCCGATCCGGTTCGGGATCTGGTCGCCGCGCTTCGAGCCGCCTTTCCCCCCACCGCTGCTCGTCCGGAAACCCCCACTGTCACCGGCAGTCCCATGGCACTCCCGGGAACTTTTTCGGGAGAAGCGTCAGCGTGCCGCGGCTTCCTACTCCAGGTAAATCTCTACATGGAGATGCAGCCTCAGCGCTTCCCTTCCGAGCGCTCCAAGGTGGCGTTCCTCATTTTGCTCCTGTCCGGAAGAGCGCTAGCTTGGGCTCAGGCCTTGTGGGACTCTGACAGCCCCATGATGGAGGTATACGATCATTTCGCGGCACACCTTCGCGAGGTTTTCAGTGCCGCTTCCGGGGTCCTATCCACAGCGGACCAGCTGCTCAGCTTGCGCCAGGGGAAGGATGACATCACGGCGTACAGCTTGCGTTTCCGCACCTTGGCGGCATCTAGTGGCTGGAACGAGGCGGCGCTACTGGGAGTATATCGGCGGGGTCTCTCTCCCGAGATTAAACAGGCCATGGCGGTGTTTGATGACGCTACGGGCCTGGAGGACTTCATTGGGAGATCCTTAGGACTTTCCCAGTGACTGTCCGCATGCCTCCCCAGGTCGCCCACCTCGGGGGAACAGCCTGGACTGGCGGCCACAGCTGACGCCGAACCCATGCAGCTGGGTTCTCAGAGGCTTCCCCGGTGGGGGGGAAATAGCCGCCGGGCTTCGGGCAAAGACCGGTATGGTGGGAGCCCGGGCTACTCCAGCGGCTGTTGCCCCACGTGTCATGCTCCGGCAGCGGTGAGTACGGTAGAGTTTCCGTCGGACATTTCTACTCTGTCCACACTCCCGGTGACGCTTCTAACTCCCTCTCTCTCTCTCTCTGTGGATGCGCTGGTGGACTCAGGTTCGGCAGGGAACTTCATATCCCAAGCCTGCCTCAACAGCTTGCAGCTCCCCCGGGAGAGGGGTTCCCAGGACTTAGCCGTCCAGACCATCCAGGGACGCCCACTAGGTCGGGGCTGGGTGAAGTACTGTGCGCCCATAGTGACTCTATGCGTGGGGCTGTTCCATAGAGAGGAGATAAGGTTCATGGTGCTCGACGAGTCCACTGTCAGCGTGATCCTGGGTAGGCCCTGGCTGAAACAACACGCCCCTGCATGCTCCTGGGACCCCTGCGATATCCTGCAATGGAGTAGCCACTGCCGGGAACACTGCCTCTCTCCGCTTCCATCCAGGGTCCCCAAAGCCCTGGTAGGCGCCACCAGGGTGGAGGAAGCCACGACATCCCAGCAGGCAGAGATCCCCACGGAGTACCAGGCCTTCAAGGACGTGTTCAGTGCCCAGGCAGCTACTCGTCTCCCCCCTCACCGGCGCGGGGACTGCTGCATCGACCTGCTTCCCGGGGCTAAGCTGCCGAAGGGCCGAGTCTATCCCCTTTCTGCTCCAGAACATCAGGCCATGGAGGAGTACATCCAGCAGGCGCTCCGGCAGGGGTTTATCACGAACTCATCCTCCCCGGCTGCGTCGAGCTTCTTCTTTGTGGGAAAGAAGGACGGGGGGCTACGTCCCTGCATCGATTACCGACAGCTCAACGCCCAGATCTCCCCTCTCTCTTACCCTCTCCCGCTGGTCCCAGCAGCTCTGGAGGCCCTGCGAGAGGCACGGGTGTTTTCTAAACTGGATCTCCGGAGCGCGTATAACCTGGTTCGTATCAGGAAGGGGGACGAGTGGAAGACCGCCTTCATAATGCCCTCCGGACACTACGAATACCGGGTCATGCCGTACGGCCTATCTATCGCCCCAGCTGTGTTCCAGGGGTTCATGAACGAGGTGCTCCGACCCTTCTTACAAAGGTTCGTCATGGTTTACATCGATGACATTCTGATATATTCAAGGAAACTAGAGGAACACCATAACCACGTCCGTGAGGTCCTAGGGGCACTTCGTTCCCAACAGCTCTACCTCAACCTCTCCAAGTGCGAGTTTCACTGTAAGGAGGTACAGTTTCTGGGCTACGTCATCAGCGCACGGGGTATACAGATGAACGACAGGAAAGTTAAAGCAGTGAAGAGCTGGCCCGTTTTGGAGACTATTAAGGAACTCCAACGCTTCTTGGGCTTCGCTAACTTTTACCGTCGGTTCATTCAGGGGTACAGCCTGATCACCGCTCCCCTCACTTCTCTCCTCAGGGGTAAGGCGCGGACCCTGAGGTGGACCAAGGAGGCCCAGGGGGCGTTTGAGGAGCTCCGCCAGTGGCTTTTGCTCCGCTCCCGTGTTGCGTCATCCAGACCCCCGGAAGCCCTTTGTAGTGGAGGTGGACGCCTCCTCGACGGGGGTGGGGGCTGCTCTCTCTCAGCAATCAGGCACCCCACCACAGGCTCCACCCGTGCGCTTTCTTCTCCCACAAGCTCTCGGCCGCCCAGAGCAGAACTACGGATAT
Organism: Tachysurus vachellii; assembly: GCF_030014155.1. Classification (NCBI taxonomy): domain Eukaryota; kingdom Metazoa; phylum Chordata; class Actinopteri; order Siluriformes; family Bagridae; genus Tachysurus; species Tachysurus vachellii. The sequence goes on along the minus strand of NC_083461.1, from coordinate 37,277,982 downwards.
CCGGCAACCGGGAGCTTCTGGCTATCAAGCTCGCCCTGGACGAGTGGAGGCACTGGTTGGAGGGATGCAGAGCAAACCCATTTCACTGTGATCACAGGACCACAAGAAGCTTCAGTACCCTGCGGGAGGCCCGGAGACTCAATGCGCCGGCAGGCTTTGTCTGTGCCACTCTTCTTCACTCGGTTCCAGTTTCAAGTCACCTACCGAGCTGGGGAGCCTCAAACGGAAAGGCCGACGCCCTGTCCCGGATATTCGGGCCTGAGGAACCCAGACATCCCGGACCCCATTCTCCCTCCTTCGATCGTACGTGGGGCCTATTGTCTGGGACATGGACAGCGAGCTTCCGTGCGGCCTCCGTCAGGGAGCCCGCCCCAGAGGGTGCCCTGAGGGAAGGGTTTTTTGTTCCCACATCCTGCCGCGGGGAGCTAATCCAGTCGGTCCATGAGGGACCGGGCACGGGGTCACCAGGGAGAGAGGAGGACGGTCCAGCTCCTTCAGGCTCGCTACTGGTGGCCAAGGATGGCAGAAGAGGTTACCCGCTACGTCCAGGAGTGATCCAACCTGCGCCATGGCCAAGGGTACCATCGCCACCTGCCCCTTCGGCAAGTTGGTGCCGCTCCCCGTCCCTCAGCGCCCCTGGTCACAACCTAGGCATCGACTTTGTGACCGACTTGCCACGGTCGGGGGGAAACACGTGTATCCTGGTAGCGGTGGATACTAGGGTCTGCCGACTTGTGCCTCTAAAGGGGTTGCCCACGGCCCTCGAGACGACCGAGGCCTTGTTTCCATTCACGTATTCAGGAACTTTGGTCTCCCGGAGGAGATAGTTTCGGACCGTGGGCCCCAATTCTCCTCTCGGGTTTGGCGTGCCTTCTTCCGGCTCCTGGGGGTGTCAGTAAATCTGACATCGGGTTACCACCCTCAGTCCAACGGCCAGGCGGAACGCAAGATACAGGAGCTGAACAGGTACTTGAGGACTTACTGCAGGCAAGATCAGGGAGATTGGGCACGGTTCTTACCTGGGCGGAGTATGCTCAGAACTCGCTTCGCCAGCCGCCCTTGTTCCAGCCGCCCTTGTTCCCCTGGTCGGATCAGCCCAGCGACGTGCCTTCGGTGGACGCCTGGTTCAGGGAGAGCAACCGGGTCTGGGAATCGGCGCACACCCAGTTGTGTCGGGCCCTCCGCACCGCCCGCCGGCACGCCGACGCGAGATGTCTGGAGTCTCCAGGTTACCGCCCCGGGGATCGAGTGTGGGCTCTCTACAAAGGACCTGAAGATGAAACTGCCGTGCCGCAAGCTCAGCCCCCGGTTCATTGGGCCGTTCAGGATCGCCAGGAGGATTAGTGACGTGTCCTACCGGCTGGAGCTGCCACCGGGGTACCGCATACACCCAACCTTTCACGTGTCCCTGCTGAAGCCGTGTGCTCGCCCCATTTCTCGCCCTCCAGGTGGGCCCCGTGGAGCCCGTCCAGCCGGAGGTCGTAGCTCAGCCGGGCGTCTATGCAGTGCGGGAGGTCCTTGATCCTCCAGGAGGCGTGGGGGTCGCCTCGAATACCTGGTGGAACTGGGAAGGGTACGGCGCGGAGGATCAGTCTTGGGTAGCAACGACAGGACGTGCTGGACCCGGGCCTGCTGCAGATTTCCATACTGCCCACCGCACCGCCCGGCGCCCAGGGTCTAGGGGTCGTCCTCGTCGTAGGGACAGGGCGTCCGGTGCCGCCCCTGGAGGGGGGAGGGTGGTGTCAGGGAGCTACCTGACTCTTCTCCCATGCGTGCCCCCGCCCGCACGGAGCGGCCTCGCCGGCGTACTAATGACACACACCTGACTCTCGTTTCTACCTCATCACCAACCCTATAAGATCCCCTCTCTCACGCTAACCAGCGTCGTTATTACCAATGGTCGGCGTGCTTCCAACACGCCGTTAGATTCTCTTCCGGACTTCGTGGGCCGCGCTCTCTAGCGCACCACCGGATATTTATCTCTGCTAACCAGTTGTTTGTGGAATTAAAACAGTTTGCCTTCACTTCGGCTTTCACCTCTGTGTTTGGCGTAACAGTAACACAAAGGTGATATGAAACAGAAAGACAAGCAAGGCTAAAAAAACAAGCTGAGTAAAGAGAGGAAGTTACTCATTTCTCTCTGTGTTCCTCTCACCTTGTCTACATTCTCACAGATATCCACCATCATCTCCACTCACTGGAACATATAAAATCCTAAATGAACGCTTCTCTACTTTATAAAACACTTTTGCAAACTTTAACATTTGTACCTGTGTGTTGTTCTTCTAGGTGTCTCTCTGTGTCAGGGACGTGACCTCTAACACTGTCTGCAGTCTCGTAGATTTCCAGTACCATCTCCACTCGCTCAGATGAATGTTGAAGCATCTTTAAACTATAAAACTAGCAATAAAACATGAAACTAACGCGTCTATATGGACGTGACTGACAGTCTGCACCTCTGTGTGAAGAATGAAATGTGTTGCTGTCAGTAAAGGAAAGTCTGTCATAGAGCAAAGGCGAGATCAGTATCTTCTTGTGGTCAAACTGTGAAGACTTTTGAGCTGTGGCTTCTTACACATCCTGTAGATGTTCCTGTTTAGAGTCCAGCAGTTTTATTTAAAATATCAAAAATACCTTGTGGATTTATAATGGTGTATACACTGCACCTTCATCGTATTTTTCTTCCTCATAAACGTCATTACACAAAGCTATTAGACTTTTTAACTGTTTTAAGACTGATTTATATATTTAGATCAGTTTAAATAGGATCATATGAATTCAGTTACATGTTCCTGCAGAAGAATATAAAAATTATTTGTACATAAACTTATTTATCAGAAACACTACAGCTTTACTCTGAGACTGAATGATACAACACGGTCCCAATGATCTAAGATCAGCATTAAACACCTGCTCTATATTCACAAAATAAAAAGTACACACTGGACAACTGCAGGCAATCTTCAGGACTGAAAAGATTGTTTGTACTCACTAATATGACAAGCTGAGTAGTTTATTTCCTAACTGAGAGTTGTGAATAATGAGAGACTGCAGAGGAAATGACTGTCTATACACTATATGAACAAAAGACTGTGAGACGTCTGACCAACCAGGCTCATATATGGTTTCTTTCCCCAATGTATTAAAACACACATAGTTATTAAAACCATAATAATCAGTACTTTGCTAAACTCCACCTGCTCTAATAATAAATGTCTACAATACACTCATCCTGTGTCTTTGTGCTGCATTGATATTGTAATAAACCCCCAGACGCAGATGTCAGAGAATCCGTATGCAGAGTTTATTAGCAGTAGAGTCAATACAACATTCTAGAAAATGTGAAGCTAAAATCGTGTTCAGAGGGACAGGCAACAGTTCAAAAAACTAAACAATACTATATTTATATGGCGTTCAACTTTGATTTTATCCATTTTGTACATATTCTATGAACCCTTTAGGTGAGCTACTCAGAGTGTTGTGTTGGAGACCCCTGATTTAGAAACAATAAGATATCATACAGCGGTGATTGAGCTCAAAGTTCTGCTAATCAACAGAGGTCCGAGACACTGAGATGGAATTAAAATACAATTATCTCATTTATATTGGTTCCATCATCATGATCATCAGAATCATAAGAAATATACAATACATCTATGAGATAAAGAAAAGTCTTTGTGCACTCTGTATCTGTGAATGATTACAGAGGAAACATGAGCAGAGACTGAAAACTCATTTATCATCTAAATATTGTCTTTGATATTGTATAGATTTAGCACTTTTCAAGTGTATTTCAAATGAGTCAAGTATTCAAAAATGATAACAGGGCCATTGAGAAACATGTTTCTCACAGATCCAGGGTAATTTAGCAGAACATTTCTGGTCATTCCATGTTTTAGATGAAATGAAGCGTGAATCACAGGCACAGTCCTCTTCATCATGATATATTCGTTTACCTCTTGAGCCCAGTACCTGAAACCAAGAGAATCAGATCAGATTTAATTTCAAAAATAAAAAACAAATATAACAGAAGAATAAAAAAGGCTTTAATCTCTCTCTCTCTCTCTCTCTCTCTCTCTCTCTCTCTCTCTCTCTCTCTCTCTCTCTCTCTCTCTCTCTCACCTGTTCCTCTTTGCTGTTTATGATCACCAGGTCTGCTCCTATGGCCTTGCAGTCTTTTCTGCTCTCCTCCCAGCTCTTCGTCTCATTAGACATGATATAAAAACTGGAACTAAAACTGAAACACTTCTGTTTACCCACAGATACCAGTGGAGAAGATTTACTTATCAAAACACATACATTCTTGTGTTATTATTATTATTATTATTATTATTATTATTATTATTATTATTATTATTATTATTATTTCAATTTCACCACATAGACAATAGTATATGAGGAAACCATTTAATCAGCCATAATTAACATTAAATCAGATATTAGTTATCTATTAGTCCTCCACTAGACTTTGAGACTGCTTCAGACTCAGGAGTTACTTAGTTGTAAGTAATTAACTAGTAGTTAGTGCTAGTAACATAGTGTTTATGAAGAATGTTATGACCTTCAGTAGGGGGCACGGTGGCTTAGTGGTTAGCACGCTCGCCTCACACCTCCAGGGTCGAGGTTCGATTCCCGCCTCCACCTTGTGTGTGTGGAGTTTGCATGTTCACCCTGTGCCTCGGGGGTTTCCTCCAGGTACTCCGGTTTCCTCCCCTGGTCAAAACACATGCATGGTAGGTTGATTGGCATCTCTGGAAAATTGTCCCTAGTGTGTGATTGCGTGAGTGAATGAGTGTGTGTGCCCTGCGATGGGTTGGCACTCCATCCAGGATGTATCCTGCCTTGATGCCCGATGACGCCTGAGATAGGCACAGGCTCCCCGTGACCCAAGGTAGTTCGGATAAGCGGTAGAAGATGAATGAATGAATGACATTCATGGTGTCTTCTCTTGTACCTGTCATTTGTTTTCAGGAAGACGGTTCCGGAGTTAATATGATGAAGGCTCCGATTGGTTATCATCTCCACCTGTTCGGATAAAAGGACTGCCTGGATCCCTGATTGAGGCCTCTTTGTCTTTTCGTGCCATGGTGATTGCTTTGTTTGCAGTGTGCTTTAACATTGCTCATTCGTATGCTATATTCTAGTGATGGCGAAGTGAAGCTTTCTTGAAGCAGTGACGCTTTCAACCCAATTGTATCGGAAAAAGGTTCATTACTCGAAGCTTTTCAAATCAGCGCTCGATGAGGACCTCTGCTGGTGAAAGTGCTATCACAGAAAGTTCCACAACCAAACAACGTATTCATTTTAGAAGCAAAAATTAATGGATTGACAAATTAAGGATAGATTAATAAATGAATGAATCAATATATTAAATACAATAATGTATGTTCTTATTGTACTTCTATAATTTACTGTTTTACTTTTAATTATGCACAATGTACTTTGTTTAAATTTTACTTTTTGTACTATTTGTATGCAGCACAGCTGCAAATGCTTTGGTAATACAAATGTGCAGTTTTTGTCATGCCAATAAAGTACACTTAAATTGAAATTGAGAGAGAGAGAGAGAGAGAGAGAGAGAGAGAGAGAGAGAGAGAGAGAGAGAGACTTTGTTCCTATTTAGATAATAATAAAATAACAGCAGCACTTTTAAACCACTTAATTATTTTAATAATTAAAACTGAAACTGAAAGTGAATAAAATTAAAAGTAGGCTTTAACCTTGGCTGTTAGCTACATCTTGGACAGAGGATCTGACACTGTCATGCTTCAACATGGATGTTGTATTATTATTATTATTATTATTATTATTATTATTATTATTATTATTATTATTATAGTCCAGCTGCTGGGAGCAAATCAAACACTGGACCTAAAAACAGATTAAGGATAGACCTTGTCTCAAAAGTATAAAGTCTGAACCATTTAAAATAAGATCATGGCATTAAGCGGTGCACAAAAGGCTTTTCTTGCATTCCTTTTCATTTTTCTTTAACTTATTACTATCCAATATATATATATATATATATATATATATATATATATATATATATATATATATATATATATATATATACATATATATATATATGACAAAATATACGACATTAAATGTTACACTGAATCATATAATTGCCCAATGATGAGTGAAGTTATAAATATAGGCTTCACAACAAAACCATATATATCCACCTTATTGGGCGAAATCAAATGAAAGTGTTCCCACATTTCAGAACGCGATCTTTTTGTAACAGGCTCCATTGACAACTCGCAACAATAAGCTCTCCTAAACAGTAATAGATTCCATGTAATACTCCAATACAACACAAGGGGGCGCCGCGTGTCGCGCACAATTTTAAAAGTTGGAATCAGATAACGAAGCTTCGGGCGTCATTGGTCACGTGATTTTGCCAGAACGACTCAAGCTTCGATACAAAGCTTCAATGAAAATCGGTTCATTTTTTTTGACACACGCCTCAGAGCTTCGGTGTCACTGCTAACATCACTACTATATTCTCTAAATGTTAATCCATTTCATTTATTGTTGATTGTCCCGTCTGAGAGAGAAAGTTTGTAAGTTTATGTTCAGAGTGTGTCGAGCTTTTGAGTTTTGTATTGTTTTATTCTGTTTATTATTTTAACCAGTGTTGTATAAAGTACTCGAAAGCAATACTTGAGTAAAAGTACAAGTATCGTACTAGAAAAAGACTTTGGTAGAAGTGAAAGTCACCTTTTAGAATATTACTCAAGTAAAAGTCTTAAAGTATCTGATATTTACTGTACTTAAGTATCAAAAGTCATTTTCTGATATTTAATGTACTTAAGTATTTGAAGTAAAAGTAAAAAGTAAAATTTCAGTGATTTTCAGTAGGTATAAGATCAGGGGCAGTTCTAGGGTCTCATCTTTAGGGGGTTTTAGTCCTCAGTGAGAATTTAAAACAAGAAGAGTTTTATATTATATATTATATGACTAAATAGTAAGCCAAAACTTATGGTATTATTAAATGGCAAAAGTGGACACTAAAATTTTATGCATGATGTAATGATGTCGGTCTTGAATCAGATCAGTTCATGTATGTGTGCATTCTCTACAAACAGTGTGTCCAATGAATGCAGTCATTAATAAACAAATATTCACAAGACAAAGACCAAATCAATAAATGTTATTTTTATTTAGTATTGATATTGCATTAATATTTTGTTTGTGCTATCAACTCTGGTAATAAGAATAGTGACATTTCACTGCTTTTGGTTGCTTTTGGTTTCCACCGTTATAGATAAATGCCTCCAGCTCTGACTGCGCGTGTCTGTGCTTCTCCATAGAGCGTGCGGACGTGCAGTGATTCGTGCGGACGTGCCTAATGCAAACTAGGAGCAGTGATTCGCCAAACCTCCCTTATTGCAGTCGCACACATTTCTTATGATTTTATTTTGTAGTAACGAGTAACGAAGCTGCTTATTGGAAATATAACGGAGTAAAAGTATAAATTTTATCTAGGAAATGTAGTGGAGTAAAAGTGAAAGTTGACAAAAATTTAAATAGCGAAGTAAAGTACAGATACGTACAATTTTTACTTAAGTACAGTAACGAAGTATTTTTACTTCGTTACATTACAACACTGATTTCAACTGATAGATTTGTTTGTTCTTGACCCATGCCTGATACTGACTATGATTACGGACTCTGTTTTTGACTTGTTAGCCAGCCAATTTCATAAAACACTTTTATTCAAAACATACCAACTTATGGTGACAAGGTATGTAGGGGGATCGACGCCAGTTATTTTGAATACCTTTTATTATATTGTTTTTTTTTTGAGAGGGACTTGGGTAAGAAAAACTTTGTATTATTTTCTTTCATTTTTGGTTTAGTAAGAGAGAGGTGTTTTGAGGAAGATTGTAAAACCCTTGTTAACTAGTAATATAAGATTGTGAATTGTAATATCTTTGAATGAAGACCTTCATTTGCCCATTCTGTTGCGACTGACCCCTAGACAGTCGTAACAAGAATTATTCATTCATTTATTCTATTGTAAAGTGTTAACAATATTACAGAGATTCACCTCATTCTAAGATTTTGGAGGAACACGTGAGGATGTGAGTTTAAATTATTATTCCAGTATCTGTTTCTCTCCTCCCGTAACTGGTCTCTGTCTTTAGTCAGGTTATTGTAACTGGACTGTAACTGGTCTCTGTCTTTAGTCAGGTTATTGTAACTGGACTGTAACTGGTCTATGTCTTTAGTCAGGTTATTGTAACTGGACTGTAACTGGTCTCTGTCTTTAGTCAGGTTATTGTAACTGACTGACAGTCTGCGCCTCTGTGTGAAGAATAAAATGTGTTGCTGTCAGTAAAGGAAGTCAAAGACCAGAGAGCATCAGTGGCTTCTTGTGGTCAAACTGTAAAGACAGTTGAGCTGTGATTCTTACACATCCTGTAGATGTTTCTGTTAGAGTCCAGCAGTTTTATTAAACATCAAAATAACCTTGTGGATTTATAATGGTGTATACACTGCACCTTCATCGTATTTTTCTTTCTTATAACGTCATTACACATAGCTATTAGAGACCCCTGCTTTAGAAACAATAAGATATAATACAGCGGTGATTGAGCTCAAAGTTCTGCTAAATCAACAGAGTCCGAGACACTGAGATGGACTTAAAATACAATTATCTCATTTATATTGCTTCCATCATCATGATCATCAGAATCATAAGAAATATACAATACATCTATGAGATAAAGAAAAGTATTTGTGCACTCTGTATCTGTGAATGATTACAGAGGAAACAAGAGCAGAGACTGAAACTCAATTATCATCTAAATATTGTCTTTGATATTGTATAGATTTAGCACTTTTCATTTAAAATGATACACGTCATTGAGAAACATGTTTCTCACAGATCCAGGGAAACTTAGCAGAACATTTCTGGTCATTCCATGTGGCAGTCGAATGTGAAGGATAAGTGTAAATCACAGCACAGTCCTCGTCACCTACATTATTCGGTTCCCCTCCAGCCCAGGACCTGAAACTAAGAGAATCAGATCAGATTCAATTTCCTTCAGTTCACACATTGAACTGAATCCTCTCAGTCTCTGTTTACTGAAATGCAAAAAATACAAGTATAATAAGGAATAATCTTCACTGTTAGAAATTACCAGCATTTCACAATAATTAACAGTATTATTTTACAGTAACTTGTTGTAATTAAGTTTCCCTGTAATATATCCCAATGAATACCTGTAAAAACTACAGTATCCTTGGATTTTACAGCATTTAACTCTTATTTTACAGTAAAATCTTGCAATCTAACACCTGCTGTTATATCACAACAAGGTCTGTAATATCACAGCAACACAGTGAAAAACATTAAGGATTTCACAGCATTAATCAGTATTATTACAGTGAAATATTGTATTGAAATATGCCCTGGGTAGTCACATGACATAACCGAACTGTTTTGAACCATAGACTGTATAAAAACATGGACGTAGTGTCCGTGACGTCACCCATAGACTCCTCAAGAGCGGTTTTGAAGCTCAAAGTGTGAAGAGCTCAAAGTGTGCATTGTCAACAGCGGCAATCCACCTGTCACTCACGTGGCCACGCCCTTAATTATGCAGAACTTTAAGGCTTAATATAATTTAAACGGATGAGTTCTAAAAAAAAAATTCACCCCCTTGAAGGGCAAAATTAGCTATATAGACCAAAATCATTTTTTGCACCAGCCTGTAAACATCTTTTTTCTGCTGTAAAATAGGCTGGAGCTATACGTGGTATCGCCAGACTCAGGGAACTGCTGGATGAACGGGAGAAAGGTAAAAATCAATTGTTTTACTCGAGGTGAGGTGGAAAATGAGCTTAATTCCCCAAATGGTGGAATATCCCTTTAATTAGTTTGATAAAATACACCTGTGTTTACAACACTATTACACTGTAACATAACGTCTGTGGGATAGGTATATTTAGACAGTCACAACAGGAAATCAAACTGCTGACCCTTCAGTTATGAGACGACTTGCTCCAACTTCTGAGCTATAACCGTCCCCAATAGTATTGTTACCCTGTGATGCCCACTCCTAGGTGTGTCAGGTGGGGCCCAGCAGATTTGCCAGAGGGGGAGACAGAGGCAACGTTGGAGAATATAAAGAGGGATCTGCTGAACATCTACTCAGGCATGCGATCTACTGTCTTTTTGGATCATTTTGTTTAGACTTTAGTAATTGGTCAAGATCTGAACACTGTGTGTGTTGGGCGGCTACAAGACCAAATTGTTACTTGGGTACTAACAATACATTTGTAGGTCTGTATACACAGAGGAAGGCATGAGTGGGGCAGAGAGAGCAGAACCAATGATGGAAAAGACATACCTCATCCTGCGAAAATATCTTAACAATGCTGCAGCGATGTCTGAGATCAAACAGGAATGGCCATTTCTCTTCTCTCAGAAATGCCTATTCTCACACTTTGGCTTCCTGACGGACGTTGATGTCCTTCAGAAGCTACAGGAGGCAATTAGTCGACGAGGACAGACCATCCTGGATTACTGTGCAACACTGGACAACCCCAAGATCCGTGATGTTCTGGCCTGCTATGATCCAGACTCTGACAAGGCTGCCTGCATCCTGCTGCTCCTAATGTTGTACTTCAAAGAGCCGAAAGAGTTTGATGCTTGAAGTTGATGTAATATTTTTTTATTCAAATATTTAAAATGCAAAATGAGCTGTATCTGTGTACAACAGATACAACATTATGTGTTATGAGCACTTTGTGATCTGCTTAAGATACAAAGGGCTATACAAATGTAATTCTTATTATAATTACATTTGTATAGCCCTTTGTATCTTAAGCAGATCACAAAGTGCTCATAACACATAATGTTGTATCTGTTCATTTCAGGTGACATGATGAAGCCCTCTGGATGGCTTATATCCATCGAGGGACATGTCGTGATGGGCCCACACCCTTTCTTTTTACACGGAGTAGCTGCTTTCTTCAGCAGCTATTACATATTCAACCTTGAGTATCCTGTCACTGGATCTTCGACACTGGAGTTCATTCAAAGGTATTTTGTAAAGATCGCATTTAATCTTGTAATTCACATTATATAGTACAGGCTTCCAACTCAATGATTGTCTTGAGGTCGAAAATGCTGACAAATGAGGTACTTGAGGCTAGCCTGGTGAGATTATCCTGATCTCGCGAACTCATTCAATTTCGCTCTGCAGATCAGTCTGGGTTTCTACACGTTATGCTGACAAATACCTGCCGGTCCATTCATTCATTCATTTCCTACCGCTTATCCGAACTATTCTCGGGTCACGGGGAGCCTGTGCCTATCTCAGGCGTCATCGGGCATCAAGGCAGGATACACCCTGGACGGAGTGCCAACCCATCGCAGGGCACACACACACACACACTCTCATTCACTCACACACTATGGACAATTTTCCAGAGATGCCAATCAACCTACCATGCATGTCTTTGGACCAGGGTAGGAAACCGGAGTACCCGGAGGAAACCCCAGAGGCACGGGGAGAACATGCAAACTCCACACACACAAGGCTGAGGCGGGAATCGAACCCCCAAACCTGGAGGTGTGAGGTGAACGTGCTAACCACTAATCTCCCTTTCCATTAATGTATACATGATGGGCGGAGCTTTGGGCTGGTTTTGAATAAGCTGACTGGCTTACGAAAACATGTATGTGTAATAATATAATGATTTTATAATGGTACAAAAATAAGGAAATGTTCCTGTCTGCTGAGGCCTTTGATTACAGTTTACAGCTATAAGATAAATTGGCTTCACAGTTGTCTCAATGGTTTACGTGTTATCGACAGTATAATCTGTTTATAAAGTGCAGAAATCAGATTTAAATGTTTATGTCTTGTGTTAAAACACATGCAGATAACGTAACACAAAGGTGATATGAAACAGAAAGACAAGCAAGGCTAAAAAACAAGCTGAGTAAAGAGAGGAAGTTACTCAATTCTCTCTGTCTTCCTCTCACCTTGTCTACATTCTCACAGATATCCACCATCATCTCCACTCACTGGAACATATAAAATCCTAAATGAACGCTTCTCTACTTTATAAAACACTTTTGCAAACTTTAACATTTGTACCTGTGTGTTGTTCTTCTAGGTGTCTCTCTGTGTCACAGTTGTCCTTCTCTGTCTCATGGTCGTGACCTCTAACAGTTTCTGCAATCTTGTAGATAACCGTCACCATCTCCACTCGCTCAGATGAACGTTGAAGCATCTTTAAACTATAAAACTAGCAGTAAAACATGAAACTACTGCGTCTCTGAATAGACGTGACTGACAGTCTGCACCTCTGTGTGAAGAATGAAATGTGTTGCTCTCAGTAAAGGAAGTCTGTCATAGAGCAACGTGGACATCATTGGCTTCTTGTGGTCAAACTGTGAAGAATTTTGAGCTGTGCTTCTTACACATCCTGTAGATGTTCCTGTTAGAGTCCAGCAGTTTTATTAAATATTAAAATAACCTTGTGGATTTATAATGGTGTATACATTGCACCTTCATCATATTTTCTTCCTCATAACGTCATTACACAAAGCTATTTATTTAGATCAGTTTGAATATGAATTCAGTTACATGTTCCTGCAGAAGATCTGGAATTGTTAGTTTTTACGTTTGCAGCTTTACTCTGAGACTGAATGACACACGGTCCACTGATCTAAGATCAGCATTAACACCTGCTCTATTTCACAAAATAAAAAGTACACACTGACAACTGCAGCAATCTTCAGGACTGAGAAGATTGTGGTTACCCCCCCCCCCCCCCCCCCCCCCCCCCACCCTTCCTGTTCCTGTTTTGTTTTATTTAATAAATCCCTTTTATTTACGCTATCCTGCATTTGGGTCCGTTTTTATCCACGCGCTCATGACATATCTAGCATTTACAGTTTAACATAACCACTGAGCTGGAGAACATCTTAGTAACTCTATCCAGCCATCAGTACGAAACTCCTCCCTTTCCACTAATGTATGCATGATGGGCGGAGTTTTGGTCTGGTTTTGAATAAGCTGACTAGCTTACGAAAACATGTATGTGTAATAATATAATGATTTTATAATGGTACAAAAATAAGGAAATGTTCCTGTCTGCTGAGGCCTTTGATTACAGTTTACAGCTATAAGATAAATTGGTTTCACAGTTGTATCAATGGTTTACGTGTTATCGACAGTATAATCTGTTTATAAAGTGCAGAAATCACTTTGTATAGAAGTATAGAAGCGTTCATTTAGGATTTTATATGTTCCAGTGAGTGGACCACTATAAAACTAGCAATAAAACATGAAACTACTGCGTCTCTGTATTGATGTGACTGACAGGCTGAGTCTCTGAGTGAAGAATAAAATGTGCTGCTGTCAGTAAAGGAAGTCAAAGGTCATGGTCAATTAGACTTGCTGAAATTGCGCTCTGGCCACATTTACTAAACTCCACCTGCTCTAATAATAAATGTCTACAATACACTCGTCCTGTGTCTTTGTGCTGCATGATATTGTAATAAACCCCCAGAAGCAGATGTCAGAAAATCCATATGTTTATTAGCAGTAGAAATGTGATTAGAAACTATTAGAAGTAAATTATGAAGCTAAAATTATGGTCAGAGGACAGGCACAGTTCAAAAAACTAACAATACAATAGCAAACGATTTGCATTGAATCATTGAATAAGCATGCTTATAAATGTAAAAACCAGGAATTGGGTGGGTCAGTATTCGGAAGAGCGCTCCCACTAGGCTTCCTCTGACTCTGTTGTGTTGGAGACCCCTGCTTTAGAAACAATAAGATATAATACAGAGGTGATTGAGCTCAAAGTTCTGCTAAATCAACAGAATCCGAGACACTGAGATGGACTTAAAATACAATTATCTCATTTATATTGCTTCCATCATCATGATCATCAGAATCATAAGAAATATACAATACATCTATGAGATAAAGAAAAATATTTGTGCACTCTGTATCTGTGAATGATTACAGAGGAAACAAGAGCAGAGACTGAAACTCAATTAGCATCTAAATATTGTCTTTGATATTGTATAGATTTAGCACTTTTCATTTAAAATGATACACGTCATTGAGAAACATGTTTCTCACAGATCCAGGGTAATTTACGAGAACATTTCTGGTCATTCCAGCGTTTAGATGAATTTGAACCGTAAATCACAACACAGTCCTCGTCACCTGCATTATTCGGTTCCCCTTCACCCCAGTACCTGAAACCAAGAGAATCAGATCAGATTCAATTTCCTTCAGTTCACACATTTAACTAAATCCTCTCAGTCTCTGTTTACTGAAATGCAAAAAATACAAGTATAATAAGGAATAATCTTTGTTCAAACAGGAGAACATTATTAAGATGATTTCATTTGTATTGCACAATAAAAACAGGGAAATATTTTCTTACTCAGTGTTCAGTGGTGTATCGTCCACCCATTTCCACTCTCCCTCTTTTACTGTGTCACTCAGACCAATCCAAGTCTCAAGGTTGTTCAGCTGTTTAACAATGAACTCCTTTAAATGACATAAAAAACAGCAGAATAAAAAAGCTTTACTCTCTCTCTCTATCTCTCTCTCTCTCTCTCTCTCTCTCTCTCTCTTTCCATGCGCATGCGTGCGTAAGCGAGTGTGTGAGCGTAGACAGAGCGTGTGAGCGTGTAGTGAAGGTGTGAGTGAAAACTCAGTATTTATGCTATTTTCTTTATGTTGTATGTTGTGTGATTTGAGTGAGCATTGAGTGGTGTGTAGCGAGTAGAGTGTGTGTGTGTGTGTGTGTGTGTGAGAGAGAGAGAGAGAGAGAGAGAGAGAGAGAGAGAGAGAGAGAGAGAGAGAGAGAGAGAGAGACGCTGTAGCGGAAGCCTTGTTTTCTTTGGTTCTGGCATCATGGCTTTTTTAAACCTGACACATAAGCAGGGGGTTTAAACTGTTACCGACTGTCACGTAAACTGTAGAGTGCTCTTCAGTGGTAGCTAGGCTAATTGGCGAGAAGAGCAATGTTTGTGCATGAGCTTCACGATGTTGAGGTTGTGGTCAAATCTCTCTCTCTCTCTCGCTCTCTCAAAAGGTTGTAATAAAAGACACTCTGGTCAAAGTTTTTCTCCTCAGTAGCCCCATAAAACGAGTTCTCGTGAAATCTCGTGTCACCAATAAAAATGATCCCAGCAGGCTGTAAAGACCCCGAGCTGAGGCACATTATGTCTTATAGAAGACATGTACATGATTTTAAACAGCAGGGATGAAGACCTGAACATCATGTTTAAAATAAATGTAAATGGAGAGGAAGTCGTTATTTATAGAAAGTGTTTTTTGTGGTCAGGAGGGACATGTAATCAGGAACTGTCCTGAGAAAGAGGTTAAAGGTAACCAGAAGACAGAAATGCTAAAAGCAAACAAAGAAAAAGACAAACAAGACAATGAAGAGGGCAGTGTACAGGAAAAACGTCAGGAAGAAATAAAACAGCAAAAAAGTAACACAGAAAGTCAAGAAGAAGAAGAGAAAATAACTGAGCCAGAAGAATACAGGACAGAACCCAAAGACCATCAATAATCATGTTGATGAGTCTGTAGCTACAGACAACACAGATCTGATCACAGAAGATTTAGGTTTCACTGTGGTCAAATCCAAGAGAAAATCTAAAGCAGGTAGTAGTGGCCCACAGACCAGGAAGAAAGGGCTAGTTGAAATGGGACAAGAAAAACAAATCATAAGAAGTCAGTAAGCAGTGATGGAGTCGGGCAGTGAACAAGATACTGTACTAACAAGGAAACAGAAAGTGATGAAGACAAACAAAATAGTGAACAAACAGGTATATATATATATATATATATATATATATATATATATATATATATATATATATATATATATATATATATATATATATATATAAAGCAAAAGAAATCAAAAGGTTTCTCCAAAAGACAAAGAATATGAAAGGAGTTAGAATAAACCAGCACTTCCCTGATAAACAAAGCTTTGTGGACTCAGCCACAACCATAATAAATGAAAAATATAAAAGCTTCACACACCAGGAAATATATAGTTTAAAAAAGTTTGTAAATAGAACACGTCTTTTAAAAACTCATGATCTGGTAGATGTTTGGTGAAAACAACATAGAACTGAAAGACAATGCACATGGGGGCATTTTAGAGACAATTTTATTCCGTTAGCTAAATTAGGCAGATTTTATTGTTTTAAACATAATTTCAATGTTTTTAAAGCTAGTGAAATAACACCTGTTAGTTTTTCAGACCACTTTTGATCAGATGTAGAGTTTTTATTGCAAATCATAAACCCAGAAGTGCATTTAATGTTTCTTTACTGAATGATGATAATTTTATTGAGTCTTTTAGATTTTTCTCCACTCACTGAGGAGATTTCTCCTCCTGTAGACAATGGTGGGACCATGGGAAGGTTTTGAACCAGCAGCTCTGTCAGTAGTACGCTGCCAACGTCACAAGGGTCATCACCAAGTCATTAAGAGAGCTGGAGATAGATATAGTGGAACTCCAGGCTTTTCTGAGTCCATAGGAAACAGGACATTTTGAGAACCTCAAAGCAAAAAAAGCATTTATGGTGGATCTATTGGGCACAAAGGCACATGGAGCTCTCGTCTCGTCAAGTTCTTTTGGCAGGAACTGGGAGAAGATCTGCTGGAGGTTCTCACTGAAAGCTGTGAAGAAATGTCTCTACCCCTGGGCAGCCGAAGAGCGGTAATCACACTTCTCCCCGAGAAAGGGGATCTACAGGACATTAAGAACTGGGGTCCAGTATCACTGCTCTGCAAAGACTACAAGATAATGTCCAAAGCGCTGGCCAACCGTTTCAGAGATGACATGGACTCTATAATACACGTTGACCAAACATGCTGTGTGCCCAATAGATCCATGATTGATAACGTTTCTTTGATTCGGGAAATTTTGGACATTTTCGGCTCATTGGCAATTGGTCTGATTTCACTGATTCAGCTTTTGACAGGGTTGAGCATCAATACCTCTGGAAAACTCTGGAGGCTTTTGGTCTCAAGCCCAGTCTTATAGCAATGATAAAGTTGATGTACCAGGATGTTGAAAGTGTACTCAAGATCAATGGAGGGTTAAGCGCTCCCTTTAATGTAAATAGGGGAATCAGACAAGGCTGTTCTTTATCAGGTATGTTGTACACTTTCTCAACTAACAATTTTTACACAGATTACAAATGTCTTTAAATGGTTTTATTCTTAATGGTTTTAGTGCTCCACATGTTTTATCTGTGTAGGCAGATGATGTTATGGTATTAGTACAGAATCAAAACGGAATTAAGGTTTTAGAAAAAATTGTTTCTGATTTTAGCCAAGTTTCCTCGTCACAAATCAACTGGAGAAAATGTGAAGCCATTGCATTAGGAAATTGGACCCTAGGCTTACCAAAACTACCAAGTGGACTAAATTGGATAAAAGAATTCAGATACCTAGGGATTTATTTAAATGATGAAAAGAAAACCTTGGTAGGATAATTAAGAAAAAAAGAAAGTAAACTAAAAAACTGGGAATGGCTTAAACCAAACATGTCACTAAGTGGAAGGGTACTGGTGGCCAACAGTCTAGTAGCCTCAACACTGTGGCATCGCCTAGCTTGCCTGGAGCCCCCTGCGGGCCTTGTTGAAAAAAATTCAAGCAGCACTAGTCAGCTTTGTATTGGAAAAATTACACTGGATTCCTCAGTGTTCTCTTCCTCCCTAAGGAAGAAGGAGTTCAGGGCTTAGTTGACATTAGGAGCAGAATCGCTTCATTTCGTTTTCAAACAATACAAAAATACCTTATAGAATCTGATTAGCTGATATGGAGAGATTTTATGAGTTTTGTTCTGCAAAACAGTGGCTTTGGTTGTGATTTCACTTTATTTTTAATGGATCCAACTGTTTTAAATGTTTTTAAAATGTATTATTTTTATAAAAGGGTTTTGGACATTAAAGACACTTCTGCAGTCCTCACACTGTCCCAAAATTTCACAACTTTGAGGAGACTAGTGGACGCTGCAGTACTGGATTTCAAAGACATGAGAGCAGTGATCGGGCTACGGTCACTGTTCAACTGATTTTATTATTGATGATAAACTTGAGAGTATGTTCCAAAGTATGTTTTATTTATGAAAAACAGAAATTGGAAGTGACTAATTTTATTGTCGGAGAAGCAAAAATCCCGATTTACAATAAAAAATGTTACCTGTTTTATTGATGAAGCTGAGCTGGTTATTAACACCCTTTTGCACTAAAAAAAACTTTTTAAAAATGCTGCTGGTTTTTAACTGTCTATTGTAACTTATTGGTTATTTAATAAAGCTGAGTTAAAAAGCAAAAAAAAAAAAAATCAAGTATCTCTCTCTCCCTCTCTCTCTCTCTCTCTCCCTCTCTCTCTCACCTGTTCCTCTTTGCTGTTTATGATCACCAGGTCTGCTCCTTTGGCCTTGCAGTCTTTTCTGCTCTCCTCCCAGCTCTTCGTCTCATTAGATATAACATAAAAACTGGAACTAAAACTGAAACACTTCTGTTTACCTACAGATACCAGAGGAGAAGATTTACACTTACATTTACACTTACATTTACATTTACACAAACTTTATTTTATTATCATGTTTATTATCAAGTCATGATTTCGTTTTGTCCACATAGACAATAGTATATGAGGAAAACATTTAATCAGCCGTAAATAACATTATAACAGATATCAGTTATCTATTAGTATTTATCTATTGTTATTACTTATTTCAAAGTAACCTACAAGTTCAGGGACAGTATTGTAAAGTATTAGCAATATTATAGAGATTCGCTTCATTCTAAGATCCTGGAGGAACACGTGAGAGGATGTGAGTTTAAATTATTATTCTACAGATTCAAGATGGTACGTGGATTTCCACTGAGGGCATTTAACTGTTGAGCAGAAAATTTAAAACAAAATTCAGCTACTTACTTGAACTACAAAATATTTTCAGGCATCTGTCTCTCTCCTCCCGTAACTGGTCTCTGTATTCAGTCAGGTTATTATAACTGGACTGTAACTGGTCTCTGTCTTTAGTCAGGTTATTGTAACTGGACTGTAACTGGTCTCTGTCTTTAGTCAGGTTATTGTAACTGGACTGTAACTGGTCTCTGTCTTTAGTCAGGTTATTGTAACTGGACTGTAACTGGTCTCTGTCTTTAGTCAGGTTATTGTAACTGGACTGTAACTGGTCTCTGTCTTTAGTCAGAATGCTGAATTTGATCCACAGAACTGTGACGGCAGTCAGCAAGGAAACAAACAGAAGCAGCACCAACCACACTGCAGTCAGTCTGCAACACCTGCTCCATGCAGTGTCTCCTCCTACAGGTACATGAACACCAAAGGCTCAGGTTTTAGTATCTCAAACTTATCTAGCATTTACAGTCTAACATAAACACTGAGCTGGAGAACATCTTAGTAACTCTATCCAGCCGTCAGTATGAAACTCCTCCCTTTCCACTAATGCATGCAGTGATAGGCGGAGCTTTGGGCTGGTTTTGAATAAGCTGACTGGCTTACGAAAACATGTATGTGTAATAATATAATAATTTTATAATGATACAAAAATAAGGAAATGTTCCTGTCTGCTGAGGCCTTTGATTACAGTTTACAGCTATAAGATAAATTGGTTTCACAGTTGTCTCAATGGTTTACGTGTTATCGACAGTATAATCTGTTTATAAAGTGCAGAAATCAGATTTAAATGTTTATGTCTTGTGTTAAAACACATGCAGATAACGTAACACAAAGGTGATATGAAACAGAAAGACTAGCAAAGCTAAAAAACAAGCTGAGTAAAGAGAGGAAGTTACTCAATTCTCTCTGTGTTCCTCTCACCATGTCTACATTCTCACAGATATCCACCATCATCTCCACTCACTGGAACTTATAAAATCCTAAATGAACGCTTCTCTACTTTATAAAACACTTTTGCAAACTTTAACATTTGTACCTAGGTGTCTCTCTGTGTCAGGGACGTGACCTCTAACACTGTCTGCAGTCTCGTAGATTTCCACCACCATCTCCACTCGCTCAGATGAACGTCGAAGCATCTTTAAACTATAAAACTAGCAGTAAAACATGAAACTACTGCGTCTCTGTATAGACGTGACTGTCAGTCTGCACCTCTGTGCAAAGAATGAAATGTGCTGCTCTCAGTAAAGGAAGTCTGTCATAGAGCAACGTGGACATCATTGGCTTCTTGTGGTCAAACTGTGAAGAATTTTG
This sequence comes from Tachysurus vachellii, assembly GCF_030014155.1. Classification (NCBI taxonomy): domain Eukaryota; kingdom Metazoa; phylum Chordata; class Actinopteri; order Siluriformes; family Bagridae; genus Tachysurus; species Tachysurus vachellii. The sequence continues at coordinate 37,257,703 of NC_083461.1, read as the reverse complement.
AGCTGTGCTTCTTACACATCCTGTAGATGTTCCTATTAGAGTCCAGCAGTTTTATTAAATATCAAAATAACCTTGTGGATTAATAATGGTGTATACATTGCACCTTCATCGTATTTTCTTCCTCATAACGTCATTACACAAAGCTATTTATTTAGATCAGTTTGAATATGAATTCAGTTACATGTTCCTGCAGAAGATCTGGAATTATTTGTTTTTACATTTGCAGCTTTACTCTGAGACTGAATGACACACGGTCCACTGATTTACAGTAAGATCAGAATTAACACCTGCTCTATTTCACAAAATAAAAAGTACACACTGACAACTGCAGCAATCTTCAGGACTGAGAAGATTGTTGTTACTCACTAATAAACTGACAAGCTGAGTGTTTATTTCCTAACTGAGAGTGTGAATAATGAGAGACTGCAGAGGAAATGACGTCTGACCATGAAGTTTATAGATGGTTCTTCCCCAAAGTACATTTTAGAGCCTGTAAACTAAATGGGTATGGATAACATTGTATTGAAATTTGTCAATTTTATTGCCCTATGTGTTATTTACTGAATTTAAGTCAATGTACCTGGATGCTTAACGTTTTAGAGCATCTGTTATGATGTGGGGCTTTGTGTACTTTATCCAATCAAGTTTATTTATTTTCATGAGTCATTTTGGAAGCACTCATCTGCCACTGAGTGCAGGGGGGAGGGTCAGAAAAAAATATATATATACACTTTTTTTTTTACTTGATTCGAAGGCCTTACAAATGCTATGTTCGCAGCTCAGGGGTTATATATCTGAGAATTTGTTGTTGAAACTGCAGCCTAACTATTGCAGGAAATAATTAATAAATTCTTATTTTCTATTTTATTATAACCTGGTTGTAGTGGCAACTCACTCATACACACACACAAACAAAAGTAGTTTAGTACATCGTACTGTTATTGCATTTTTATGTTCTGGTGATATACATTACGCACTATTTTTAAATTAAGTACTTCACGGCTAAGTACACACGACTTCGGCCATGTGCCTTTTGTTTATGTACTTCGTCACCTTTGTCTGCTCCTCCCGTTTCCACACACCTGTTTCCTATTGTCGTCATCATCATTGTCTATTTAACTGTGCCGTGTTGCCTTGTGCAGCGCGTAATCAACTGTTTGTCTTTGTCTGGTCTAGTCTGTGTTATGGTTCATGTTTTTCGTTATTAAACCCTGTGTATTTTGCTATCCTGCATTTGGATCCCTTTTATCCTGCGTTTGTGACGGCTACTGAATATGATAAGATTTTTTTTTTGTTAGTCACCTTAAATACTATTTCCTGTTTTGTGTTGTTTCTCTACTTGGGTAAAAGGAGATCAGCCAGTTCACCATCCCACTGCTAAGAATCCAGGATCCTGTTGCGCCACTGCTACTGTATACATATGTTATCCCTTTAGTAACTAGCTAGTCAGGTGGTATTAGCTATGGGCCGTGGTGGTCTCTCTCTCTCTCTCTCACTCACTCACTCACTCACTCACTAATACAGTCCATAATCTCATCCATCCTTACATCAGAAACATCAGCCATCGCGGCTGTGCTCTTACATCCGAATAGATGCTTTGCGTTGCCTTATATTTCTTTGCGAATTGTAGTTTTGTGTATAACATCGGGGATGCAGAACATATTAGTAAGGCTACTGTTTGCAGAGCGGACAGGAAAGTGTGCCTCGCTCTTAAGCGCTTGACCATTTTTGTGTTTCCTGATAAAATAAAATACTGTTCTTCTGGTTTCACCTCTAATGTTATAATAGTTGGGAATTTACTCTAAAATAGTTCTTAATTACTAACTACAACTGACATCTCCAACAAGTCTAATTAGATTAATGTAATAATTACTATCTCTAGAAAGTATTGGTCTACTTACTAATTTGTTCTACTCACTTATTAATTACTTTCTAAATCCCAAATGAACCTCAACCACTTGAACAATAAGGAGAGACAAGAAACTGCATTTTTAATGCTTTCAAATAAACAATATACAATTGCATGAATTATCCTTGAATTGAACAAAGTGTGTAACTAGTGGGAGAAGTTTACATTAAAAATATACCTTTTAAAGGTATATAGGGTTTTATTTTTTATAAAGGTTTTTTTCATAAATACGTGTTCATATTCTCCATATGCTTGCATAAGCACTTCCAGTTCTGCTGGTGAGAAATATGCAGACTTTTTTTTTGTCTGACGCTGTTGCCATGGTGACTCGTTATATCTGTGCTCCATTGATAATGGTTTTTACAGTTGTGGTGCACGCGCTTAACTCAGAGTCAATCAATTTAGAGTTGAAAAAACTAACTCATTTCAGCTGTTCTGTAACCAAAAACTCAGAGTTTCCCATCTCAGGGTAAATCAACTCAGAGTTCAAGTTTAAACTCAAAGTTGGTTGAACCTCCTTTCTGAAACAGGCCCCTGTTCCTCTTTACTGTTTATGATCACCAGGTCTGCTCCTTTGGCCTTGCAGTCTTTTCTGCTCTCCTCCCAGCTCTTCATCTTATCACTCATGATATAAAAACTGGAATTCAATCTACTGTTAGTGCCTTTGATAATGTACCTTAAGTAGGGACTGGGGGCGGGGCTGGTTTTACTGTTAGCACCTTTGATAATGTACCTTAAGTAGGGACTGGGGGCGGGGCTGGGTTTACTGTTAGCACCTTTGATAATGTACCTTAAGTATTGACTGGGGGCGGGGATACTGTTAGCACCTTCGATAATGTACCTTAAGTAGGGACTGGGGGCGGGGTTACTGTTAGCACCTTCGATAATGTACCTTAAGTAGGGACTGGGGGCGGGGTTACTGTTAGCACCTTCGATAATGTACCTTAATTAGGGACTGGGGCAGGGCTGGGTTTACTGTTAGCACCTTTGATAATGTACCTTAAGTAGGGACTGGGGGCGGGGATACTGTTAGCACCTTTGATAATGTACCTTAAGTAGGGACTGTGGGCAGGGCTGGGGTAATTTACGATATTCTTGATTACAACCTCTGTTTATACAGATTACATGGAGTTGCACGTACAAGTTGGATTCGCCGCGTTTGGATGCCAATGTAGGTTCGCAAAGCCATGAGCATTAACAATAAAGCAACATCCGCCATTATTGATGTTGTGTTTGTGTTTGCTGCTGCTGCTCTAACGTTGCTGGAAAATATGAGACGTAAACAGTGACATAAAACTTGGCTCTGTGATTGCTCTCTAGCCCATGGAAAGGCAAAACGGTTCTTAGAAGGCTGGCCAGTGGAACCAACTAAGAACCAGCACCAGCACTAGCTCTGAACCAGTACCCGGTTCTTTTAGGTGGAAAAGGGGCATATTAGTCCTCCACTAGACTGTGAGACCTCTTCAGACTTAGGATATACCTAGATGTAAGTAATTAACTAGTAGTTAGTGCTAGTAGCTTAGTGTTAATGAAGAATTCTTCATTCATTTTTTCTATTGTAAAGTTTAGCAATATTACAGCGATTCGCCTCATTCTAAGATCTTGGAGGAACACGATGTCAGGGACAGAAGACGGAGGCAGATATAAAGTAAAATAACAGAGTTTATTGAAAAGCAGAAGTGAATGAAGTGAGTGAGGGTGGATAAGTCCAGGTGAAGCTCCACACGCCGGATCACAGGTTGCAAACCAACGATATCTAGACCCTTTGGTGGACAACGAACTTGGGAAACTACTGATAGAAAAGAGAGAGTCAGGTTAGTAGACACAGCATGTAGTAGTAGCGAGGGGTGTAGTTTTAGTAGTTTTGAGGGGTGCCAGGTGCTGGTGATTAGAATTCAGGTGTTGAGGATCTGGTTTGCTGTGTGTGGGGAGAACCAGGCAAATCCATGACAGTCCCCCCCCCCCTCCCGGGGTGGGCAGTGTGGATGTCACGGAGGAGTTCGGGATCCAGGATGTCGTCCTTGGGGACCCATGAACGTTCCTCTGAATCCCTCCCAGTCAACAAGATATTCTAACCTGCCACCCAGATGGTATTCTAACCCTGCCACTCCAGGAGCTGCTGGACGGCATACATGGTGTAATCCTCTTTGAGAGGGGGGGCTTCTTCGCCAGGTCCTGTGAGGGGAGAAGGAGAGACAGGTGAGTGATTTAATTTGAGAGATGAAACGTGGAAAACTGGGTGAATCCGGTAGTGCGAGTGGAGTTGGAGCTCATAGGTTACCGGATTGACCTCCTTCACGACAATGAATGGGCCAATGAACCGGGGACTTTTTGCAGGGTAGGCATAGGTGGATATTCTTCGTAGACAGCCAGACTCTGTCCCTGACCTTGATGTTGAGTGTCAGGGCACGACAAACATCCGCCTGCTGTTGCTGGCACCTGACAGCCCCCTGCAGGTGATGGTGCGCTCTTGTGTCTAAATTATTATTAGTATTTAGTTAAGCCACGTTGCCTAAGGCAGCACGGAATCCTTGGTTTTGTTCTGGTGTCTTTTGTTGTGGTCTTGCCCTGAGTCCGTGTTCCTGTTTTGTTTTATTTAATAAATCCCTTTTATTTACGCTATCCTGCATTTGGGTCCATTTTTATCCCCGCGATCATGACATATCTAGCATTTACAGTTTAACATAAACACTGAGCTGGAGAACATCTTAGTAACTCTATCCAGCCATCAGTATGAAACTCCTCCCTTTCCACTAATGTGTGCATGATGGGTGGAGTTTTGGTCTGGTTTTGAATAAGCTGACTAGCTTACGAAAACATGTATGTGTAATAATATAATGATTTTATAATGGTACAAAAATAAGGAAACGCTCCTGTCTGCTGAGGCCTTTGATTACAGTTTACAGCTATAAGATAAATTGGTTTCACAGTTGTCTCAATGGTTTACGTGTTATCGACAGTATAATCTGTTTATAAAGTGCAGAAATCAGATTTAAATATTTATGTCTTGTGTCAAAACACATGCAGATAACGTAACACAAACGTGATATTAAATACAAAGGCAAGTAAGGCTAAAAACAAGCTGAGTAAAGAGAGGAAGTTACTCATTTCTCTCTGTGTTCCTCTCACCATGTCTACATTCTCACAGATATCCACCATCATCTCCACTCACTGGAACATATAAAATCCTAAATGAACGCTTCTCTACTTTATAAAACACTTTTGCTTTAAAATTTAAAATTTACAAACTTTAACATTTGTACCTGTGTGTTGTTCTTCTAGGTGTCTCTCTGTGTCACAGTTGTTCTTCTCTGTCTCAGGGTCGTGACCTCTAACAGTTTCTGCTATCTTGTAGATAACCGTCACCATCTCGACTCGTTCAGATGAACGTTGAAGCATCTTTAAACTATAAAACTAGCAAAAAACATGAAACTACTGCGTCTCTGTATGAGCTGTGACTGACAGTCTGTGGCTCTGTGTGAAGAATAAAATGTGCTGATATCAGTGATGGAAGTCTGTCATAGAGCAAAGGGGACATCAATGGCTTCTTGTGGTGAAACTGTGAAGACTTTTGAGCTGTGCTTCTTACACATCCTGTAGATGTTCCTGTTAGAGTCCAGCATTTTTATTAAATATCAAAATAACCTTGTGGATTTATAATGGTGTATACATTGCATGTAAAGTACTGATAAGGATAGAGACTAGTTCAGGCAAAGTGCTACCAGGATGGTGTGCCCATTAAAACACAGAAGCTCCAAATAATCCAGATCCTTATCATTTTATTTTCAAGCAATCATGAGAGCTGAGTTGTATGGATACCACATTGAACAAAGAGCCACTAATTAACAATTTAACGCAGCTGTGGAGACAAAGCTCCTCCCACCCTGCTACAAAGAATTCTGAACATTGCACCTTCATCATATTTTTCTTCCTCATAACATCATTACACAAAGCGATTAGACTTTTTACCTGTTTTAAGACTGAGGTATATATTTATATCAGTTTAAATATGATCAGTGAATTACATGTTACAGTTACATGTTCCTGCAGATGATATGAAATTATTTGTACATTTACATTTTCAGAAACACTGCAGCTTTACTCTGAGACTGAATGACACATGGTCCACTGATCTAAGATCAGCATTAACACCTGCTATATTTCACAAAATAAAAAGTACACACTGACAACTGCAGCAATATTCAGGACTGAGAAGATTGTGGTTACTTACTAATAAACTGGCGAGTGTGAATAAGAAGTGACGAATGAGACTGCAGAGGAAATGACTGTCTATACACTATATGAACAAAAGACTGTGGATGTCTGACCATCACGCTCATATATGGTTCTTCCCCAATGTATAAAACACACAATAGTATTAAACCATAATAATCAGTACTTTACTAAACTCCACCTGCTCTAATAATAAATTATTACAATACACTCATCTTGTGTCTTTGTGCTGCATGATATTGAAATAAACCCCCAGAAGCAGATGTCAGAGAATCCGTATGCAGAGTTTATTAGCAGTAGAGTCCAATACAACATTCTAGAAAATGTGAAGCTAAAATTGTGTTCAGAGGACAGGCACAGTTCAAAAAACGAACAATACTTGGTGTTCATTTGATTTTTATCCATTTTGTACATCATTATTCTATGAACCTTTAGGTGAGCTACTCAGTGTTGTGTTGGAGACCCCTGCTTTAGAAACAATAAGATATAATACAGCGGTGATTGAGCTCAAAGTTCTGCTAAATCAACAGAGTCCGAGACACTGAGATGGACTTAAAATACAATTATCTCATTTATATTGCTTCCATCATCATGATCATCAGAATCATAAGAAATATACAATACATTTATGAGATAAAGAAAAGTATTTGTGCACTCTGTATCTGTGAATGATTACAGAGGAAACAAGAGCAGAGACTGAAACTCAATTATCATCTAAATATTGTCTTTGATATTGTATAGATTTAGCACTTTTCATTTAAAATGATACACGTCATTGAGAAACATGTTTCTCACAGATCCAGGGTAATTTAGCAGAACATTTCTGCTCATTCCAGATGTTAGTCGATTGTAAGATTTGCAGATCAATACACATACTTTCCTGTGTTATTATTATTATTATTATTATTATTATTATTATTATTATTATTTCAATTTCACCACAGACAATAGTATATGAGGAAACCATATAATCAGCCGTAATTAACATTAAATCAGATATTAGTTATCTATTGTTCCTCCACTAGACTTTGAGACTGCTTCAGACTCAGGAGTTACTGAGTTGTAAGTAATTAACTAGTAGTTAGTGCTTAGCACGTTCACCTCACACCTCCAGGGTCGGGGTTCGATTCCCGCCTCCACCTTGTGTGTGTGTGGAGTTTTAATTGTGTGTGTGGAGTTTGCATGTTCTCCCTGTGACTAGTTAATTTCCTCCGGGTACTCCGGTTTCCTCCCTGGTCCAAAGACATGCATAGTAGGTTGATTGGCATCTCTGAAAAATTGTCCCTAGTGTGTGATTGCGTGAGTGAATGAGTGTGTGTGCCCTGCAATGGGTTGGCACTCCGTCCAGGGTGTATCCTGCCTTGATGCCCGATAACGCCTGAGATAGGCACAGGCTCCCCGTGACCCGAGGTAGTTCGGATAAGCGGTAGAAGATGAATGAATGAATGAATGACATTCAGTCATTTGTTTTGTTTCTGTGCTGCCCCTGGTGTCTTCTCTTGTACCTGTCATTTGTTTTCAGGAAGGCGGTTCCGGAGTTAATATGATGAAGGCTCCGATTGGTTATTATCATCTCCACCTGTTCTGGATAAAAGGACTGCCTGGATCCCTGATTGAGGCCTCTTTGTCTTTTCGTGCCATTGTGATTGCTTTGTTTGCGGTGTGCTTTAACATTGCTCATTCGTATGCTATATTCTAGTGATGGCGAAGTGAAGCTTTCAACCCAATTGTATCGGAAAAAGGTTCATTACTCGAAGCTTTTCAAATCAGCGCTCGATGAGGACCTCTGCTGGTGAAAGTGCTATCACAGAAAGTTCCACAACCAAACAACGTATTCATTTTAGAAGCAAAAATTAATGGATTGACAAATTAAGGATAGATTAATAAATAAATGAATCAATATATTAAATACAATAATGTACGTTCTTATTGTATTTCTATAATTTACTGTTTTACTTTTAATTATGCACAATGTACTTTGTTTAAATTTTACTTTTTGTACTATTTGTATGCAGCACAGCTGCAAATGCTTTGGTAATACAAATGTGCAGTTTTTGTCATGCCAATAAAGTACACTTAAATTGAAATAGAGAGAGAGAGAGAGAGAGAGAGAGAGAGAGAGAGAGAGAGAGAGAGAGAGAGACTATTTTCCTATTTTGATAATAATAAAATAACAGCACCACTTTTAAACCACTTAATTATTCTAATTAAAACTGAAACAATTGAATAAAATTAAAAGTAGGCTTTAACCTTGGCTGTTGGCTCCATCTTGGACAGAGGATCTGGCACTGTCATGCTTTGTACGAAAATGCTTCAACATGGATGATGTATTATTATTATTATTATTATTATTATTATTATTAATATTAATATTATTATTATTATAGGCCAGCTGCTGGGGTCTATAATTAAACAGATTAATTATAGACCTTGTCTCAAAAGTATAAAGTCTGAACCATTTAAAATAAGATCATGGCATTAAGCGGTGCACAAAAGGCTTTTCTTGCATTCCTTTTCATTTTTCAACTTATTACTATCCAATAAATATATATATATATATATATATATATATATATATATATATATATATATATATATATATATATATGACAAAATATACGACATTAAATGTTATACTGAATCATATAATTGCCCAATGATGAGTGAAGTTATAAATATAGGCTTCACAACAAAACCATATATATCCACCTTATTGGGCGAAATCAAATGAAAGTGTTCCCACATTTCAGAACGCGATCTTTTTGTAACAGGCTCCATTGACAACTCGCAACAATAAGCTCTCCTAAACAGTAATAGATTCCATGTAATACTCCAATACACCACACGAGGGCGCGCCGCCGCGTGTCGCGCACAATTTTAAAAGTTTGAATCAGATAACGAAGCAGTCACGTGGGTGGGTGTGAAACGAAGCTTCGGGCGTCATTGGTCACGTGATTTTGCCAGAACGAATCAAGCTTCGATACAAAGCTTCAATGAAAATCGGTTCATTTTTTTTTTAACACAAAACCTCGGAGCTTCGGTGTCACTGCTAACATCACTACTATATTCTCTAAATGTTAATCCATTTCATTTATTGTTGATTGTCCCGTCTGAGAGAGAAAGTTTGTAAGTTTATGTTCAGAGTGTGTCGAGCTTTTGAGTTTTGTATTGTTTTGTTCTGTTTATTATTTCAACTGATAGATTTGTTTGTTCTTGACCCATGCCTGATACTGACTATGATTACGGACTCTGTTTTTGACTTGTTAGCCAGCCAATTTCATAAAACACTTTTATTCAAAACATACCAACTTATGGTGACAAGGTATGTAGGGGGATCGACGCCAGTTATTTTGAATACCTTTTATTATATTGTTTTTTTTTGAGAGGGACTTGGGTAAGAAAAACTTTGTATTATTTTCTTTCATTTTTGGTTTAGTAAGAGAGAGGTGTTTTGAGGAAGATTGTAAAACCCTTGTTAACTAGTAATATAAGATTGTGAATTGTAATATCTTTGAATGAAGACCTTCATTTGCCCATTCTGTTGCGACTGACCCCTAGACAGTCGTAACAAGAATTATTCATTCATTTAGTCTATTGTAAAGTGTTAACAATATTACAGAGATTCACCTCATTCTAAGATTTTGGAGGAACACGTGAGGATGTGAGTTTAAATTATTATTCCAGTATCTGTTTCTCTCCTCCCGTAACTGGTCTCTGTCTTTAGTCAGGTTATTGTAACTGGACTGTAACTGGTCTCTGTCTTTAGTCAGGTTATTGTAACTGGTCTGTAACTGGTCTCTGTCTTTAGTCAGGTTATTGTAACTGGACTGTAACTGGTCTCTGTCTTTAGTCAGGTTATTGTAACTGGACTGTAACTGGTCTCTGTCTTTAGTCAGGTTATTGTAACTGGACTGTAACTGGTCTCTGTCTTTAGTCAGAATGCTGAATTTGATCCACAGAACTGTGACGGCAGTCAGCAAGGAAACAAACAGAAGCAGTACCAACCACACTGCAGTCAGTCTGCAACACCTGCTCCATGCAGTGTCTCCTCCTACAGGTACATGAACACCAAAGACCCAGGTTTTAGTATCTCAAACTTATCTAACATTTACAGTTTAACATAAACACTGAGCTGGAGAACATCTTAGTAACTCTATCCAGCCATCAGTATGAAACTCCTTCCTTTCCATTAATGTATACATGATGGGCGGAGCTTTGGGCTGGTTTTGAATAATCTGACTGGCTTACGAAAACATGTATGTGTAATAATATAATGATTTTATAATGGTACAAAAATAAGGAAATGTTCCTGTCTGCTGAGGCCTTTGATTACAGTTTACAGCTATAAGATAAATTGAGTTGAAGCATCTTTAAACTATAAAACTAGCAAAAAAAACTACTGCATCTCTGTATGGTTGTGACTGACAGTCTGTGCCTCTGTGTGAAGAATAAAATGCGCTGCTCTCAGTGACAGAAGTCTGTCAATAGAGCAAAAAGGACATCATGTCACGAACGCGGGATAAAAACGGACCCAAATGCAGGACAGCTTAACAAAAACAGGGTTTATTAACTTAAAGAACACTAAACAGGACGCAGACAACAGACGAGGACAACAGAGGATTAAGCGCTGCACAAGGCAACACGGCTCAATTAAATAATACAAATAGTCATGACACATGAGGGACAGGTGTGCAGAGGTGGGGAGGAAAAGACAAGGGCGGAGCAAGGCACACGGTGAGGCAGGTGGGGGGAGCAAAGCACATGGCGAGGCAGGTGGGGGGGAGCAAGGCACACGGTGAGGCAGGTGGGGGGAGCAAAGCACATGGCGAGGCAGGTGGGGGGGAGCAAGGCACACGGCGAGGTCCAGGAGGGGGGGAGCAAGGCACACAGCGAGGTCCAGGAGGGGGTGGTAGCAAGGCACACGGTGAGGCAGGTGGGGGGAGCAAAGCACATGGCGAGGCAGGTGGGGGGAGCAAGGCACACGGTGAGGCAGGTGGGGGGAGCAAAGCACATGGCGAGGCAGGTGGGGGGAGCAAGGCACACGGCAAGGAAGTTGGGGGGAGCAAGGCACACGGCGAGGCAGGTGGGGGGAGCAAGGCACACGGCAGCACAGCCAGAGTGGCCGAGCGACGTCCACAGCCGAACAGGAGGGCCGAGCGACGTCCACAGCCGAACAGGAGGGCCGAGCGACGTCCACAGCCGAACAGGAGGGCCGAGCGACGTCCACAGCCGAACAGGGGGGCCGAGCGACGTCCACAGCCAAACAGGAGGGCCAGAGCACAACCCCCGATGCACCGTGGCCAGACCCACCTCTCGGGAACCTGGAAAAGGGGATGGAGGGCAGGGGAAAAACCAAATCCTCCACAAACAGAAAAAATATCATGGGCGCAAAACACGGGCCTGCAACACCCCCACGGACAGGTGCGGGGCGATGTCACAGGACACCGAAAAAACAAAACAAAACTCGGGCTGGTGACATGGCCCGCCACCAGAAAGTGAGGCGGCACCCCCGCGGAGAAACTGGAAGCGGAGCGGCATCCCTCACCGGAAGAATGCGGACCAATGTCACCAAAACAGCCAAGTCCAGGGGAAAAAAAAAATCCAATAACAGAAAAAAATGCTCCCAATCGGCCGGTCCAAGCTGCAGCTATCCTGCTGGGTCCTGGTCTGGCGGAATCCTTCTGTCACGAACGTGGGGGTAAAAACGGACACAAATGCAGGACAGCTTAACAAAAAACAGGATTTATTAACTAAAAGAACACTAAACAAGGCAACGCGGCTCAATTAAATAATACAAATAATCATGAGGGACAGGTGGGCAGAGGCGGGGAGGAAAAGACAAGGGCGGGGCAGACACGTGAACAAGGAACATAAACAAAAGGCACATGGCCAAAGTTCGGGCAGAGTCCTGACACATCATTGGCTTCATGTGGTCAAATTGTGAAGACATTTAAGCTGTGATTCTTACACATCCTGTAGATGTTCCTGTTAGAGTCCAGCAGTTTTATTAAATATCAAAATAACCTTGTGGATTTATAATGGTGTATACATTGTACCTTCATCGTATTTTTCTTCCTCATAACGTCATTACACAAAGCTATTAGACTTTTTACCAGTTTTAAGACTGATTTATATATTTAGATCAGTTTAAATATAATCATATGAATTCAGTTACATGTTCCTGCGGTAGATATGAAATTATTTGTACATTTACTTATTTATCAGAAACACTGCAGCTTTACTCTGAGACTGAATGACACACGGTCCACTGATCTAAGATCAGCATTAACACCTGTTGTATTTCACAAAAAAGAGTGTAAATTAAGAGAGACTGCAGAGGAAATGACTGTCTATACACTATATGAACAAAAGACTGTGGACGTCTGACCATCAGGCTCATATATGGTTCTTCCCCAACGTATAAAACACACAATAGTATTAAACCATAATAATCAGTACTTTACTAAACTCCACCTGCTCTAATAATAAATGTCTACAATACACTCATCCTGTGTCTTTGTGCTGCATGATATTGTAATAAACCCCCAGAAGCAGATGTCAGAGAATCCGTATGCAGAGTTTATTAGCAGTAGAGTCCAATACAACATTCTAGAAAATGTGAAGCTAAAATCGTGTTCAGAGGACAGGCACAGTTCAAAAAACTCACTCACTCTCTCACTCATTTTCTACCGCTTATCCGAACTACCTCGGGTCACAGGGAGCCTGTGCCTATCTCAGGCATCATCGGGCATCAAGGCAGGATACACCCTGGATGGAGGGCCAACCCATTGCAGGGCACACACACACACACACACACTCTCATTCACTCACACAATACGGACAATTTCCCAGAGATGCCAATTAACCTACCATGCATGTCTTTGGACCAGGGGAGGAAACCGGAGTACCCGGAGGAAACCCCCGAGGCACGGGGAGAACATGCAAACTCCACACACACAAGGTGGAGGCGGGAATCGAACCCCCAACCCTGGAGGTGTGAGGCGAACGTGCTAACCACTAAGCCACCGTGCCCCCAGTTCAAAAAACTAACAATACTTTATTTTATGGAGTTCACTTGATTTTTATCCATTTTGTACATGTTCTATGAACCTTTAGGTGAGATACTCAGAGTGTTGTGTTGGAGACCCCTGCTTTAGAAACAATAAGATAAAATACAGCCGTGATTGAGCTCAAAGTTCTGCTAAATCAACAGAATCCGAGACACTGAGATGGAATTAAAATACAATTATCTCATTTATATTGCTTCCATCATCATGATCATCAGAATCATAAGAAATATACAATACATCTACATCATTGAAAAACATGTTTCTCACAGATACACGGAAACGTAGCAGAACATTTCTGGTCATTCCAAGTGCCAGTTGAACTTGAACCGGAAATCACAGCACAGTCCTCGTCACCTGCATTATTCGGTTCCCCTTGAGCCCAGGACCTGAAACTAAGAGAATCAGATCAGATTCAATTTCCTTCAGTTCCACACATTGAACTGAATCCTCTCAGTCTCTGTTTACTGAAATGCAAAAAATACAAGTATAATAAGGAATAATCTTTGTTCAAGCAGGAGAACATTATTAAGATGATTTCATTTGTATTGCATGATAAAAACAGGGAAATATTTTCTTACCCAGTGTTCAGTGGTGTATCGTCCACCCATTTCCACTCTCCCTCATTTACTGTGTCACTCAGACCAATCCAAGTCTCAAGGTTGTCCAGCTGTTTAACGATGAACTCCTTTAAATGACATAAAAAACAGCAGACTAAAAAAGTCTCTCCCTCTCTTTCTCTCTCGTTCTCTCTCTCTCTTTCTTTCTTTCTCTCTCTCTCTCTCTCTCTCTCTCTCTCTCTCTCTCTCTCTCTCTCTCACCCCCACCCACCCACCTGTTCCTCTTTACTGTTTATGATCACCAGGTCTGCTCCTATGGCCTTGCAGTCTTTTCTGCTCTCCTCCCAGCTCTTCATCTCATCAGACATGACATAAAACCTGGAATTGAAACTGAAACACTTCTGTTTACCTGCAGATACCAGAGAAGAAGATTTACAGATCAAAACACAAACTTTCTTTTATTATTATTATTGTTGTTGTTGTTGTTGTTGTATAGTCATGATTTCTATTTGTCCACATAGACAATAGTATATGAGGAAAACATTTAATCAGCCGTAATTAACATTAAAACAGATATTAGTTATCTATTGTTCCTCCAGTAGACTGTGAGACCTCTTCAGACTCAGGAGTTACCTAGTTGTAAGTAATTAACTAGTAGTTAGTGCTAGTAACTTAGTGTTAATGAAGAATTATTCATTTATTATTTTTACTTCATTCACATTTACCTTCAAGTTCAGGGACAGTATTGTAAAGTTTAGCATTATTACAGAGATTCACCTCATTCTAAGATCTTGGAGGAACATGTGAGAGGATGTGAGTTTAAATCATTCTACAGATTCAAGATAAGTGGATTTCCACTGAGGGCATTTAACTGTTGAGCAAAAAATTTCAAACAAAATTCAGCTACTTACATGAACTACAAAATGTTTTCAGGTATCTGTCTCTATCTTCCCGTAACTGGTCTCTGTCTTTAGTCAGGTTATTGTAACTGGACTGTAACTGGTCTCTGTCTTTAGTCAGGTTATTGTAACTGGACTGTAACTGGTCTCTGTCTTTAGTCAGGTTATTGTAACTGGACTGTAACTGGTCTCTGTCTTTAGTCAGAATGCTGAATTTGATCCACAGAACTGTGACAGCAGTCAGCAAGGAAACAAACAGAAACAGCACCAACCACACTGCAGTCAGTCTGCAACACCTGCTCCATGCAGTGTCTCCTCCTACAGGTACATGAACACCAAAGACCCAGGTTTTAGTATCTCAATCTTATCTAACATTTACAGTTTAACATAAACACTGAGCTGGAGAACATCTTAGTAACTCTATCCAGCTGTCAGTATGAAACTCCTACCTTTCCACTAATGCATGCAGTGATGGGCGGAACTTTGGCCTGGTTTTGAATAAGCTGACTGGCTTACGAAAACATGTATGTGTAATAATATAATGATTTTATAATGGTACAAAAATAAGGAAATGTTCCTGTCTGCTGAGGCCTTTAATTACAGTTTACAGCTATAAGATAAATTGGTTTCACAGTTGTCTCAATGGTTTACGTGTTATCGACAGTATAATCTGTTTATAAAGTGCAGAAATCAGATTTAAATGTTTATGTCTTGTGTTAAAACACATGCAGATAACGTAACACAAAGGTGATATGAAACAGAAAGACAAGCAAGGCTAAAAAACAAGCTGAGTAAAGAGAGGAAGTTACTCATTTCTCTCTGTGTTCCTCTCACCTTGTCTACATTCTCACAGATATCCACCATCATCTCCACTCACTGGAACATATAAAATCCTAAATGAACGCTTCTCTATTTTATAAAACACTTTAGCAAACTTTAACCTTTGTACCTGTGTGTTGTTCTTCTAGGTGTCTCTCTGTGTCACAGTTGTTCTTCTCTGTCTCAGGGTCGTGACCTCTAACACTGTCTGCAGTCTCGTAGATTTCCACCACCATCTCCACTCGCTCAGATGAACGTTGAAGCATCTTTATACGATAAAGCTAGCAATAAACCATGAAACTAACGCGTCTCTGTATGGACGTGACTGACAGTCTGCACCTCTGTGTGAAGAATAAAATGTGTTGCTGTCAGTAAAGGAAGTCAAAGACCAGAGAGCATCAGTGACTTCTTGTGGTCAAACTGTGAAGACATTTGAGCTGTGCTTCTTACACATCCTGTAGATGTTCCTGTTAGAGAGTTCCTGTTCAATAAAACCAGCAGTTTTATTAAACATCAAAATAACCTTGTGGATTTATAATGGTGTATACGATAGGTCACTAACAGGCAGTCCGGGTCCGGACCCAGAAGCTGTCCAATCCGGACCCGGACCCACGGCCAAAACTAAAGGTTATGATTTAAAACTTTACGAAGCGCTTCTATTTTATCCGGCGCAGCTTTTGCAATCTTTACGGTAAAGGTAGTGGAAACGCACAGACCAATTGCATGCGAGTTAAACCATCCCAAACCAGACCATACATGTAGAAAACAAAGGGAGAGAAACAGACGAGTGAGACAGAGAAAGGGAGAGAAACAGACGAGTGAGACGGAGAAAGGGAGAGAAACAGACGAGTGAGACGGAGAAAGGGAGAATAAAGAACAAATGCCGCTCTCCAAAAAGAAAAGTGGACAGCGAAAACATTTAATCCAGAATGGACAGACTCATTTCTGTTCACACTTCCACTTCATACTAAACCAGTGTGTCTCATATGTTCAGAAACTGTGCCACTTATTAAAAGTGGCAATGTGAAACGCCATTATGAGACAAAACATAAAGGTTTTGAAGAAACATATCCACTCAAATCTGAAGACAGCGTGCGAGGCAGTTTTCTCTACAATGAACATAATCAAAACTAAATCCAGGGTCACTAATGAGCACCTCCACACGTGTATGAGAACGGCCCTGACTCCATTCAAGCCCAGGTTTAAAATCCAAGCCAAGTTACAGCTCAGTTCTCTCACTGAGCAAAAAGTGGGGGAGTGGGATATAAGCACTTTAAAGTTAAGCACTTTATTTAAACATAGACAATTTTCACATTTTATTTATTTTCTCTTACTATGAAATGTAGCCCTACTTTTATTTCTTTAATGAGAGAACATTATACATATCTACAATCATACATATGTTCACTTCTATGTTACGTGACAATAAATATTGTCAAAAAGTTTTTGAATTGTACTTGATGGAGGTATTGAATCAGGTATTGATTGCTTGCAGATGTTGATACAACTACTAAGCTACTTAAATATATATCACACTAACTAGTTAGACATTATGATCTTCCGGACCTTTGCTTCAAGAAATTTTCTCTTACTGGACCTCTTTAAATTTTAGTTGAATGCCTCTGGTGTATACATTGCACCTTTATCATATTTTTCTTCCTCGTAACGTCATTACACAAAGCTGTTAGACTTTTTACCAGTTTTAAGACTGATGTATATATTTAGATCAGTTTAAATATGATCAGTGAATTCTGTTACATGTTCCTGCAGAAGATATAAAATTATTTGTACATTTACTTATTTATCAGAAACACTGCAGCTTTACTCTGAGACTGAATGACACACGGTCCACTGATCTAACTTCTGATGAAACTTCTCCCTGTCTACTAATGCATGTGTGATGCCCACTAAAGTGTTATCACATTTGTGATTGTTTCTGTAATTTTTAATTAATGTTTTTGAATATTTGTTCAGGGGTAATAAACCTGGTTCCACCATCCTTGCACTAAAATATTTTATATAGATGTCAGGAGTAATTGTGGAGCGCTTATTGTTCTCCAGAGGGCTTTACATAAGTTTGGTCTGCTTTGTGGGTTTCCTTTGTGGGGTTACGGATGCAGAGTTTGCCCTGTCTCATTTATTTCTCCTGTTTCCAGAGCGAGCATATAAACTGTTTATGTGGTGCCAGCCATTACCTGTAACACGTGCACTGATAACTCTATCCAGCCGTCAGTATGAAACTCCTTCCTTTCCACTAATGCATGCAGTGATGGGTGGAGCTTTGGTCTGGTTTTGAATAAGCTGACTGTCTTACGAAAACATGTATGTGTAATAATATAATGATTTTATAATGGTACAAAAATAAGGAAATGTTCCTGTCTGCTGAGGCCTTTGATTACAGTTTACAGCTATAAGATAAATTGGTTTCACAGTTGTCTCAATGGTTTACGTGTTATCGACAGTATAATCTGTTTATAAAGTGCAGAAATCAGATTTAAATGTTTATGTCTTGTGTTAAAACACATGCAGATAACGTAACACAAAGGTGATATGAAACAGAAAGACAAGCAAGGCTAAAAAACAAGCTTCAATTCAATTCAATTCAAGTTTATTTGTATAGCGCTTTTTACAATGGACATTGTCACAAAGCAGCTTTACAGAACATAAACATAAAACAAAAGATAAACATAAGGAGAAGTATAAAGAATTAATATAATAAAAATTCAAGATATATACAGTTCACAGTGTGTATGTATGTATGTATGTGTGTATGTGTATTTGTCCCCAATGAGCAAGTCTGAGGGCTCAGGCAACAGTGGCAAGGAAAAACTCCCTTAGATTGGTAAAGGAAGAAACCTTGAGAGGAACCAGACTCAAGGGGAACCCATCCTCATATGGGTGACACTAGATGGTGTGGTTACAAATATACAAGTATCACAGAGTCCAACTGGAGCCGGTAGATCTGTAGATGTCTCAGGGTTCTCACAGAGTCAGCCTTGTCTCAGTGGAGGTCCAGAAATTTCAACGCACGGAAGACGATCTTAGCATGGGTGTCTCAGCATGGGTAGAAAAAGAGAAGAGAAGAGCAGTGCAGAGGGATTAACATATCTGCTGTTCATAAGAATGTGCAAGTCTAGTGTGATAGTGCACAATATTTATGGGATGTATTACGTGTACGCCTGACTAAAGAGATGAGTTTTCAATCTACATTTAAACTGTGAAAGTGTGTCTGAGCCCCGAACACTATCAGGAAGACTATTCCAAAGTTTGGGAGCTAAATAAGAGAACGCTCTTCCGCCTTTAGTAGACTTAGATATTCTGGGGACTACCAGGAGTCCTGAGTTTTGTGATCTCAGAGAGCGTGAAGGATTGTAACGTGTTAGAAGACTAGTTAGATACATGGGAGCTAAACCATTAAGAGCCTTGTACGTAAGTAGCAGCAGTTTGTAATCAATTCTAAACTTAACAGGTAGCCAGTGTAGAGATGATAAAATTGAGGTTATATGGTCATACTTTCTTGTCCTAGTGAGAACTCTGGCCGCTGCATTTTGGACTAACTGTAGCCTATTTATTAAAGATGCAGGACAACCACCTAGTAATGCATTACAATAGTCCAGTCTAGAGGTCATGAAAGCGTGAACTAGCTTCTCAGCATCAGATACAGACAGGATGTTTCTCAGCTTGGCAATATTTCTGAGGTGGAAGAAGGCAGTTTTTGTGGTTTGGGCGACGTGATTTTCAAAAGACAAGTTACTGTCTAATATAACACCCAGGTCTTTCACTGTCGAGCTACTAGTAACAGTACATCCCTCTAATTGGAAATTAAGTTGTGAGAGTTTCTGTGTACTAGTTTTTGGGCCTATAAGTAGTGTTTCTGTCTTATCAGAGTTTAACAACAGAAAGTTACAGCTCATCCAGTCTTTTATCTCTCTAAGGCATTGAGTTAATTTCGACAATTTAGTTATTTCATCTGGTTTTGAGGAGATGTATAACTGTGTGTCGTCGGCATAGCAATGGAAGCTAATCCCATGTCTTCTAATAATGTTCCCTAATGGAAGCATGTATATCGAGAAAAGCAGAGGTCCTAGAACTGATCCTTGAGGGACCCCATAATTAACTGGTAATAAGCTGGAGGATTCACCATTTAATTCTACAAAATGGTATCGATCAGACAGGTAGGATCTAAACCAACTTAAAGCCTGTCCATGAATACCTGTGTAATTTTGTAAGCGATCTAGGAGAATGTTGTGATCTATAGTGTCGAATGCAGCACTAAGGTCAAGTAGAACTAATAGTGACATACAGTCTTTGTCCAAAGCTAAGAACAAGTCGTTTGTAACTTTAACAAGTGCAGTTTCTGTGCTATGATGGGGCCTGAAACCTGACTGAAACTCTTCGAGGATATTGTTCTCCTGTAAGAAGGAGCTCAGTTGAACAGACACAACCTTTTCTAGTATTTTAGACATAAACGGAAGGTGTGAAATCGGTCTGTAATTTGAAAGTCCATTAGGATCTAAATTAGGTTTCTTAATGAGTGGCCTAATAACTGCCAACTTGAAGGATTTAGGGACGTGACCTAAAGATAACGAGGAGTTAATAATATTAAGAAGAGGCTCACCGGCTTTATGTAACACTTCTTTCAGTAGTTTAGTTGGAATGGGGTCTAGTGAACAAGTTGTTGATTTAGCTGTAGTAATAAGTTTAACTAACTCTTCCTGGCCTGTACTTGTAAAGCAATGTAGTTGTGTGTTTAGAACCTTAGGTGAGACCGGGATGCTAGTTGCTCTTATGTGTTGAGCGTCACCTATTTTATTCCTGATACTTTCGATTTTATCAGTGAAGAATCTCATAAAATCGTCACTACTGAACTGTGATGGAATTGTGTGTTCAGATTTTTGGTTTTTTGTTAGTCTAGCTACTGTGCTAAATAAAAACCTGGGATTGTTCTGGTTATTTTCTATGAGTTTGCTCAGGTGCTCAGCCCTGGCTGCTTTTAGAGCCTGTCTATAGCTGGACATACTTTCCTTATATGCAATTCTAAAAACCTCTAATTTAGTTTTTCTCCACTTTCGCTCGAGGTTACGGGTCTCTCTCTTGAGGGTGTGAGTATGACTATTATACCATGGTGCAAGCGTTTTATCTCTAACCTTCTGTAATCTGATTGGGGCAACAGTGTCTAGTGTGCTAGTGAATATAGCGCCTATGCTGTTAGTAATTTCATCTAGGTCGTCTGTGTTTAAGGGTGCAGTAAGAAGTCCAGACAGATCAGGCAGGTTATTTGTGAATCTGTCTTTAGTGGTCGGAATAATAGTTCTACCGAGACGATAACGTGGTGAAACGCAGTTAGCCTGTTCTACAGGTAGTGTGTACATTATGAGATAATGGTCTGTGATATCATCACTTTGAGGAATGATATCTATATCAGTGACATCTATTCTGTGTGATATTATTAAATCTAGTGTATGATTACGACGGTGAGTTGCTCTAGTGACGTTTTGTTTGAGCCCAAGTGAGTTTAGTAAGTCCATGAATGTGAGTCCTAGCGCATCATTTGTGTCGTCAACATGAATGTTAAAATCTCCTAAAATTAATGCTTTATCAAAGCTAACCAGTAGGTCAGAAAGAAAATCTGTGAATTCTCTAAGAAAATCGGTGTAGGGCCCTGGTGGTCTATACACGGTCGCTAGCGCAAGAGACATCAGGGATTTTTGTTTCGTGTGCGTGTGCAATAGTGTAACATTAAGGACAAGCACTTCAAAAGACTTAAATCTATACTGTGTTCTCTGGGTAACAGTAAGGCAATCGTTAAAGATAGTGGCGACACCACCTCCACGACCAGTCTGTCGAGGCTCGTGCTTATAGATATAACCTGATGGTGTAGACTCATTTAGACCGATGTAGTCATTTGGTTTAATCCAGGTTTCGGTGAGGCATAATGCAGTAAGGCTATTGTCTGAGATTATTTCATTTATGATAAGTGCTTTGGGTGTAAGTGATCTAATGTTCAGAAGCCCAAATTTTAGGAACTGTTTTTGTTTGTTTCTTTGGCATTTTTCTGGTCTAATTACAGTAAGATTATTTCGAGAACGTCTTACATAATTACTTTTTAATCTCACTGCTCGGGGAACAGACACAGTTTCTATGGGGAGAGGTATGTGTGCATTTGTATCGATGTATCGATGATCGAAGCTGAGTAAAGAGAGGAAGTTACTCATTTCTCTCTGTGTTCCTCTCACCATGTCTACATTCTCACAGATATCCACCATCATCTCCACTCACTGGAACATATAAAATCCTAAATGAACGCTTCTCTACTTTATAAAACACTTTTGCAAACTTTAACATTTGTACCTGTGTGTTGTTCTTCTAGGTGTCTCTCTGTGTCACAGTTGTTCTTCTCTGTCTCAGGGTCATGACCTCTAACAGTTTCTGCAATCTTGTAGATAACCGTCACCATCTCCACTCGCTCAGATGAACGTTGAAGCATCTTTAAACTATAAAACTAGCAAAAAAACATGAAACTAACTCGTCTCTGTATGGACGTGACTGACAGTCTGCACCTCTGTGCAAAGAATGAAATGTGCTGCTCTCAGTAAAGGAAGTCTGTCATAGAGCAACGTGGACATCATTGGCGGTCAATTGTGGTCAAACTGTGAAGACTTTTGAGCTGTGCTTCTTACACATCCTGTAGATGTTCCTGTTAGAGTCCAGCAGTTTTATTAAATATCAAAATGACCTTGTGGATTTATAATGGTGTATACATTGACCTTCATCGTATTTTCTTCCTCATAACGTCATTACACAAAGCTATTTATTTAGATCAGTTTGAATATGAATTCAGTTACATGTTCCTGCAGAAGATCTGGAATTGTTAGTTTTTACGTTTGCAGCTTTACTCTGAGACTGAATGACACACGGTCCACTGATCTAAGATCAGCATTAACACCTGCTCTATTTCACAAAATAAAAAGTACACACTGACAACTGCAGCAATCTTCAGGACTGAGAAGATTGTGGTTACTCACTAATAAACTGACAAGCTGAGTGTTTATTTCCTAACTGAGAGTGTGAATAATGAGAGACTGCAGAGGAAATGACGTCTGACCATCAGGTTTATATATGGTTCTTCCCCAAAGTACATGTTAGAGCCTGTAAACTAAATGGGTATGGATAACACTGTATTGAAATTTGTCAATTTTATTGCCCTATGTGTTATTTACTGAATTTAAGTCAATGTACCTGGATGCTTAATGTTTTAGAGCATCTGTTATGATGTGGGGCTTTGTGTACTTTATCCAATCAAGTTTATTTATTTTCATGAGTCATTTTGGAAGCACTCATCTGCCACTGAGTGCAGGGGGGAGGGTCAGAAAAAAAAAGATATATATACACTTTTTTTTACTTGATTCGAAGGCCTTACAAATGCTATGTTCGCAGCTCAGGGGTTATATATATCTGAGAATTTGTTGTTGAAACTGCAGCCTAACTATTGCAGGAAATAATTAATAAATTCTTATTTTCTATTTTATTATAACCTGGTTGTAGTGGCAACTCATTCATACACACACAAACAAAAGTAGTTTAGTACATCGTACTGTTATTGCATTTTTATGTTCTGGTGATATACATTACGCACTATTTTTAAATTAAGTGTAATAATCACCAGTGGAGGCACAGCGCTACTGTCAGCCCAGACTTCGGCCATGTGCCTTTTGTTTATGGACTTCGTCACGTGTCTGCCCCACCTTTGTCTGCTCCTCCCGTTTCCACACACCTGTTTCCTATTGTTACGATGCAGGACACAGGCGAGTGAGGATCCAAATGCAGATTTTAGAGTTTTTAATCATCCAAAACACAAATGCAGCTAAACAGACAGGCAGACAGAACAAGGCAACAAACAGGGCTAAACAGGAACAGGCACACCAACATCCAACATGCAAAAACGACCAACACCAGGGAAGTGAACAAACAGAGTATATATAGCTGACAGGAACCAATGCCAATGACAAAGCAGAGACAATCAGAGACAAAGACAACACACCTGAGGAGATGAATGAGTACAATTAATGTCCATGGAAACCAAAGAGTGGGCGGAGCAAACAATTAGCCACAGGGAAAGACAGCAGACAGGAACAGGAAGAAACACAGACAGACTTATTACAGAGCCCCCCCCCAGGAGTGGATTCCAGACACTCCAACGCAGAACCGGAGGGTGGTGGAGCGGAGGCGGAACAGGGGGCTGGAAGGCGGAACAGGTCCATGTGGCGGCAGAGGGCAGGGCAGAGCCGGCGAAGCTGGAGGCCAGGGCGGAGCCGGCAGAGCAGGAGGCCAGGGCGGAGCCGGCAGAGCAGGAGGCCAGGGCGGAGCCGGCAGAGCAGGAGGCCAGGGCGGAGCCGGCAGAGCAGGAGGCCAAGGCGGAGCCGGCAGAGCCAGCGACCAGAGCGGGACTGGAGACCAGGGTGGCGCCGCAGGCAGAGTCAGCGACCAGAGCAGGACTGGAGGCCAGGGTGGTGCCGCAGGCAGAGCCAGCGACCAGAGCAGGACCGGAGACCAGGGTGGTGCTGCAGGCAGAGCCAGCGACCAGAGCAGGACTGGAGACCAGGGTGGTGCCGCAGGCAGAGCCAGCGACCAGAGCAGGACTGGAGACCAGGGTGGTGCTGCAGGCAGAGCCAGCGACCAGAGCAGGACTGGAGACCAGGGTGGTGCCGCGGGCAGAGCCAGCGACCAGAGCAGGACTGGAGACCAGGGTGGTGCTGCAGGCAGAGCCAGCGACCAGAGAAGAGTTGGCGGCCAGGGTGGTGCTGGAGGCGCTTTGAACCTATAAGGATGGACAGGAGAGGGAGAGACTGACAGAGGCAGGGAGACAAAACTAGGGACTGATAGAGCAGATAGGCAGAGCCATTCGATATCAAGCACTTCAGGCAGGACAGAGAGTCTACGGGGCTTGGGCGCAACCATACTCGCTGGTTCCGTCGACCCGGTCGGTTCGGCTGGTTCTGTCGACCTGGTAGGCCCGGCTGGCTCGGTTGACCCGGTCGGACCCATCGACCCGTTCTGTTCGGCTGGTTCTGTCGACCCGGTTGGCCCGGCTGGTACTGTTGACCCAGTCGGCTCCGTTGACCCGGTCGGTCCGGCTGGTTCTGTCGACCCGGTCGGTTCCGTCGGCCCGGTCGGATCCGGTGTCTCAACGGGTTTGGCGGGTTCGGGCGCTTCAGCAGGTTCGGGCGCTTTGGCGGGTTTGGGCGTTTCGGCGGGTTCGGGCGTTTTGGCGGGTTCGGGCGCTTCGGCGGGTTCGGGCGCTTTGTCGGGTTCGGCCGCTTCGGCAGTAAAGACAGCACTAAAGGTGGCACTAGGTTCGGGCGCTTCGGCAGGTTCGGGCACTTCAGCAGGTTCGGGCACTTCAGCAGGTTCGGGCACTTCAGCAGGTTCGGGTGCTTCAGCAGATTCATGTGCGTCGGCAGGTTCAGGCGTTTCAGCAGGTTCAGGTGCGTCGGCGGGTTCGGATGCTTCAGGTGCCTTAGGTGCTTCAGCCGGTGCCGTAGGGATGTCGGCCGCCCGAACCGGCACCATCGGGGTGTCTGCCAGCTTGGCGATCAGCCGGTTCCCCCGGGCCTCGCCTGAGCTTTCCAGTCTGGCACCCATGTGGACGGGTTCGGTCACCGGTGTACACAGGCCTGGGCCGGGCCGAGGTACCGTAGGGGCCTCGGGCGTCCGTGGCTGGCCTGGCTCCACAGCCGACGGACCCCGATGCCTACTGCCCCCCCCAAAAAATATTTAGGGCCGGTGTTTGACTCTGTCCTGTGCACGGTTAGGGAGGACCCGCCCAGGAGCAATGCTACGTTGGCCAGGTCCGTGAAAGGCCCCACCTCTCGGCCCAATGGCACTAGGTAGCGCAGCCCGTCCTCCAAACCATGCCGAAAGATGTCCTTCAGCTCCTTCTCGCCGAAGTCCACCCGATTACATAGGTCCAAAAAAACCTCAACATATTCCTCGATTGGGGAATTGTCTTGACAAACACAAAACAAAATTTCTGCTGGATCCATGTTGTGGTTGGTCGTTCTGTTACGATGCAGGACACAGGCGAGTGAGGATCCAAATGCAGATTTTAGAGTTTTTAATCATCCAAAACACAAATGCAGCTAAACAGACAGGCAGACAGAACAAGGCAACAAACAGGGCTAAACAGGAAACAGGAACAGGCACACCAACATCCAACATGCAAAAACGACCAACACCAGGGAAGTGAACAAACAGAGTATATATAGCTGACAGGAACCAATGACAAAGCAGAGACAATCAGAGACAAAGACAACACACCTGAGGAGATGAATGAGTACAATTAATGTCCATGGAAACCAAAGAGTGGGCGGAGCAAACAATTAGCCACAGGGAAAGACAGCAGACAGAAACAGGAAGAAACACAGACAGACTTATTACACCTATTGTCGTCATCATCATTGTCTATTTAACTGTGGCGCGTTGCCTTGTGCAGCGCGTAATCAACTGTTGTCTTTGTCTGGTCTAGTCTGTGTTATGGTTCATGTTTCATGGTTTTCGTAATTAAACCCTGTGTATTTTGCTATCCTGCGTTTGGGTCCCTTTTATCCTGCGTTCGTGACAGATGATTCCGCCATACTAAGACCCAGCAGGATAGCTGTAGCCTGGACTGGCCAATTGGGAGCACCTTTTTTTTATTGGACCTTTTTTTTTCTCCCTCTGGACTTCGCGGTTTTGGTGACATCGGTCCGCATTTTTCCGGTGAGGGACATTCTTCCGGTTTCTCCGCAGGGGGGCGCCGCCTCATTTCCTGTTTGCAGGCTATGTCACCAGCCTGAGTTTTGTTCATTTTTCGGTGTCCTGCGACATCGTCCCGCATCTGTCCGGTGGGGGGTGTCGCTTCACTTTTGGTTTCCGTGGAGGACGTCGCACCACTTCCTGTCCGCAGGGGGTGTTGCAGGCCCATCCCATAGATTTTTTTTCTGTGGATTTTTCTGTTTTGTGGAGGAATTATTTTCTCCCTGCCCTCCCTCCCCTTTTCCTGGTTCCCGAGAGGTGGGTCTGGCCGCGGTATGTTGGGGCTGCCCTGTCGGCCGCCCTGTTCGGCTGTGGACGTCGCTCGGCCGCCCTGTTTGGCTGTGGACGTCGCTCGGCTATCCCTTGCTCGGCTGTGGACGTCGCTCGGCTATCCCTTGCTCGGCTGTGGACGTCGCTCGGCTATCCCTTGCTCGGCTGTGGACGTCGCTCGGCTATCCCTTGCTCGGCTGTGGACGTCGCTCGGCTATCCCTTGCTCGGCTGTGGATGTCGCTCGGCTATCCCTTGCTCGGCTGTGGACGTCGCTCGGCTATCCCTTGCTCGGCTGTGGACGTCGCTCGGCTATCCCTTGCTCGGCTGTGGACGTCGCTCGGCCCCCTTGTTCAGCTGTGGACGTCGCTCGGCCCCCTCTGGCTGTGCCGCCGTGTGCCTCACTCCCCCCACCTGCCTTGCTGTGTGCCTCACTCCCCCCACCTGCCTTTCTGTGTGCCTCACTCCCCCCCCCCACCAGCACCACCCAGACTCTGTTGGGAATATTAAGACGGATTGGTGCATCGGGAGCCGCGCTTTGGGGGGGGGGGGGGGGGGGGGCACTGTCAGGACTCAGCCTGGACTTCGGCCATGTGCCTTTTGTTTATGTACTTCGTCACGTGTCTGCCCCGCCTTTGTCTGCTCCTCCCGTTTCCACGCACCTGTTTCCTATTGTCGTCATCATCATTGTCTATTTAACTGTGCCGCGTTGCCTTGTGCAGCGCGTAATCAACTGTTTGTCTTTGTCTGGTCTAGTCTGTGTTATGGTTCATGTTTCATGTTTTTTGTTATTAAACCCTGTGTATTTTGCTATCCTGCGTTTGGGTCCCTTTTATCCTGCGTTTGTGACAGCTACTGAATATGATAAGATTTTATTTTTGTTAGTCACCTTAATAACTATTTCCTGTTTTGTGGTGTTTCTCTACTTGGGTAAAAGGAGATCACCAGTTCACCATCCCACTGCTAAGAATCCAGGATCCTGTTGCGCCACTGCTACTGTATACATATGTTATCCCTTTAGTAACTAGCTAGTCAGGTGGTATTAGCTATGGGCCGTGGTGGTCTCTCTCTCTCACACTCACACTCACACTCACTCACTCACTAATACAGTCCATAATCTCATCCATCCTTACATCAGCCATCGCGGCCGTGCTCTTACATCCGAATAGATGCTTTGCGTTGCCCTTATATTTTCTTTGCGAATTGTAGTTTTGTGTATTAACATCGGGGATTAATACTCACTTATTAATTACTTTCTAAATCCCAAATAAACCTCAACCACTTGAACAATAAGGAGAGACAAGCAACTGCATTTCTAATGCTTTCAAATAAACAATATACAATTGCATGAATTATCCTTGAATTGAACAAAGTGTGTAACTAGTGGGAGAAGTTTACATTAAAAAATATACCTTTTAAAGGTATATAGGGTTTTATTTTTTATAAAGGTTTTTTTCTTAAATACGTGTTCATATTCTCCATATGCTTGCATAAGCACTTCCAGTTCTGCTGGTGAGAAATATGCAGATTTTTTTTTGTCTGACGCTGTTGCCATGGTGACTCGTTATATCTGCGCTCCATTGATAATGTTTTTTTACAGTTGTGGTGCACGCGCTTAACTCAGAGTCAATCAATTTAGAGTTGATAAAACTAACTCATTTCAGCTGTTCTGTAACCAAAAACTCAGAGTTTCCCATCTCAGGGTAAATCAACTCAGAGTTCAAGTTTAAACTCAGAGTTGGTTGAACCTCCTTTCTGAAACAGGCCCCTGTTCCTCTTTACTGTTTATGATCACCAGGTCTGCTCCTTTGGCCTTGCAGTCTTTTCTGCTCTCCTCCCAGCTCTTCATCTTATCACTCATGATATAAAAACTGGAATTCAATCTACTGTTAGCATCTTTGATAATGTACCTTAAGTAGGGACTGGGGGAGAGCTGGGGGCAGGGTTACTGTTAGCGCCTTTGATAATGTACCTTAATGTACATTGGTGTATCCAAGATGGCAGTGCGGCAGTAGCACGCAACGGCCACTTCGGTGCTATTTACGTTTTTTACGGTTTTGTTTTATGTAGCACCCTGGTCCTGGAGAAAAGTCTCATTTCACTGTGTACTGCAACATATATATATATATGGTTGAAATGACAATAAAAGCTTCTTGACTTGAATTGACTTGACGGGACTGGGGTGGGGTTACTTTTAGCGCCTTTGATAATGTACCTTAAGTAGGGACTGGGGGCGGGGTTACTGTTAGCACCTTTGATAATGTACCTTAAGTAGGGACTGGGGGCGGGGATACTGTTAGCACCTTTGATAATGTACCTTAAGTAGGGACTGGGGCAGGGCTGGGTTTACTGTTAGCACCTTTGATAATGTACCTTAAGTAGGGACTGGGGGCGGGGATACTGTTAGCACCTTTGATAATGTACCTTAAGTAGGGACTGGGGGCAGGGCTGGGGCAATTTTCTGTACAATATTCTTGATTACAACCTCTGTTTATACAGATTACATGGAGCTGCACGTACAAGTTGGATTCGCCGCGTTTGGATGCCAATGTAGGTTCGCAAAGCCATGAGTATTAACAATAAAGCAACATCCGCCATTATTGATGTTGTGTTTGTGTTTGCTGCTGCTGCTCTAACGTTGCTGGAAAATATGAGACGTAAACAGTGACATAAAACTTGGCTCTGTGATTGCTCTCTAGCCCATGGAAAGGCAAAACGGTTCTTAGAAGGCTGGCCAGTGGAACCAACTAAGAACCAGCACCAGCACTAGCTCTGAACCAGTACCCGGTTCTTTTAGGTGGAAAAGGGGCATATTAGTCCTCCACTAGACTGTGAGACCTCTTCAGACTTAGGATATACCTAGATGTAAGTAATTAACTAGTAGTTAGTGCTAGTAGCTTAGTGTTAATGAAGAATTCTTCATTCATTTTTTCTATTGTAAAGTTTAGCAATATTACAGAGATTTGCCTCATTCTAAGATCTTGGAGGACAGAAGACGGAGGCAGATATAAAGTAAAATAACAGAGTTTATTGAAAAGCAGAAGTGAATGAAGTGAGTGAGGGTGGATAAGTCCAGGTGAAGCTCCACACGCCGGATCACAGGTTGCAAACCAACGATATCTAGACCCTTTGGTGGACAACGAACTTGGGAAACTACTGATAGAAAAGAGAGAGTCAGGTTAGTAGACACAGTATGTAGTAGTAGCTAGAATTTATGAGACTGGACAATGTGTGTGTTAGAGAGCATATTTTATGTGGTGAAGTAATGAGGGGTGCCAGGTGCCGGTGATTAGAACTCAGGTGATGAGGATCTGGTTTGCTGTGTGTGGGGAGAACCAGGCAAATCCATGACAGTAGGAGGAAATGAGAGACTGCAGAGGAAATGACGTCTGACCATCAGGTTTATATATGGTTCTTCCCCAAAGTACATGTAAGGGCCTTAATGGTATGAAAACACTGTATTAAACTTTGTCAGTTTTATTACCCTATGTGTTATTTACTGCTTTTAAGTCAATGTACCTGGATGCTTAATGTTTTAGAGCATCTGATATGATGTGGGGCTTTTGTGGACTTTGTGTTCCAATCAAGTTTATTTGTTTTCATGAGTCATTTTGGAAGCACTCTTCAGCCAATGAGTGCAGGGGGGAGGGTCAGAAAAAAAAAATATATATATATTATATATATTATATATATATATATATATCTATATATATATATATATATATATATATATATACGTATGTGTATGTTGTGGACAGACATTTTGGGGATCATAAGTAGTGAGAGGAAGCTATGTCATCATTGTTACTGCCCGAACTCTTCAGCTAAGTGAGTTGGATAAAGTGCACCAACGGGCCCCAACAATCGCTTTGAGTACTGTTGAGGTTGTTGTTTTATTGACATAAACAGCACTGTTGTTTTTTTTTTTTACCTTGATTTGTAAGCCTTACGAATGTTATGTTCGCTGCTCGGGGGTTATATTTCTGAGAATTTGTTGTTGAAACTGCAGCCTAACTATTGTAGAACATAATTAATATGATTAATTTTTTTCTTGTTAGTCACCTTAAATGCTATTTCGTTTTTTTGTGTTGTTACGCTAAGGTAAAAGGAGATCAGCCAGTTCACCATCCCACTGCTGAGAATCCAGGATCCTGTTGCACCACTGCTATACATATTATATGTTATCCCTTAGTAGCTAGTCAGGTGGTATTAGCTATGGGCCGTGGTGGTCTAGGTTTCAGGTGACGCCCACCTGTGAAAAAGGGGTTACATACAAAACACACAATAGTATTTAACCATGACCACGACTACTGTAAAGGTGGAATTCTGTTCATTCAGATGAGGAGAAGGATGTGCTGGACAATAAAGATCCTTTTCCTGAACTCGTACTGTCTCCAGACCTTGAGGAAATCACTGGTCACTTTTTAGAGTTTAGAATGTTGTTATGTTGTTTCTGGTCCTCTGCCTCACTTAGGAGGAGCAACCAGAGTGGAAAGCCACCAATACATAAAAGAAGTAAAGATTTACAATGGATAATTTTACATAGAATTGTCTCCATCAATTCCTTTGTCTCTATTTTGTGTCCAGAGACTAGTCATGAGTGTCTTTCTTTTTTTGCCTTGAGAGCAAACTGTCTTTCACACTTTTATGCAATGTTCCAGACTACAGCCTCTTTTTACTTTTTCACAAAAGATTTTTGGTTGTTTTGACACATCCTTTTCACTGCAAACCTTATCCTTGGTGTAAAATATACATGCAATTGGCAAGCCAAATGTAAGCTTTTAAACATCACCCTAGGACAAGCAAAAATGGGTATTTGCATTAGCAGGAAAAACAAGGTTGAACAAAAAGGAAGCCACAATTTTGTTATGGTAACCACAGCACTACTAAAGTTCAAAATTGTGGTCGATTTTCTCTTTTATAAGAAAATGAAAAACCTAGCAACTTTAAAGAAAATTTGGTGTTATCAAAGAGCACTTTGTTTGCTTACTGATGACCAATTGAAATTTGTACATTGTACGCTGTCTTAATGTTTTTTGTTTGTTTTGTTTTTTATTCTTTTTTTTTCTTTTTAATGGAAATGTTATCTATTCAAAGATGAACTGTGAACATCTGTGATGAATGTTACTTTGAAAATTAAACTACTAAACTAAAACACTTCTGTTAACCTACAGATACCAATGGAGAAAATGTACAGATCAAAATGCATACTTTTTATTATTATTGTTATTGTATAATCATGATTTCTATTTGTCCCCGTAGACAATAGTATATGAGGAAAACATTTAATCAGCCGTAATTAACATTAAAACAGATATTAGTTATCTATTGTTCCTCCAGTAGACTGTGAGACCTCTTCAGACTCAGGAGTTCCCTAGTTGTAAGTAATTAACTAGTAGTTACTGCTAGTAACTTAGTGTTAATGATGTATTATTCATTCATTCTTTCTTAATTCTTTCTTAGTGACTTACAAGTTATGGGACAGTACTGTAAAGTTTAGCAATATTACAGAGATTCTAAGAAATTTGGGGAACACTTGAGAGGATGTGAGTTTAAATCATTATTCCACAGAGTCAAGATAATCCGTGGATTTTGTCAGAACTCAGAGTCCTCCTCTGAGGTGACACATCAACTAGGTGGTTTCTAAGATCTGCCAATTACCAATAAAACATTTTCTTGCTAAACAGAGTCAAAATTAAATGAATAAAACAGACTTCTCCAGCTTGAATGAGATCAGGAAAGTCCCAACTTTAATGCAGCCAAAACAGAGATCTTCAAAGTAAACTTCTCAGAAATATTTCCTCAGCATCAAAGTCAGCCAAACAATCCAACATCCAGGCATGCTGCAGTCGAGTACACAAAATCTCAGTCAGGCTATCGCTATTTATGCTCCGTTATTTAATTTACATAGTTCAGCCAATTTCTTATTATTTCTGGTTTGAAGATTTTAATACCCTCCTACCTGTTTTGCATAGCTCCTCCCAGTTTCCTATAATTTTTAGTTTTTACACTACCCTCTCTTTTTCTTTTCCCTTTTATGGATTTCCTGTCTTTTAACATTGCACAAAATTTGTTCCTGACTCTCAAGAGATGTGTGTGTGTATGCGTGGATCTTCTACCTAAGTTCTCATGGATTATTTTCTTCACTTTTCTCTTGTTTTGACTTCACTTCATAGTGTAAGCCTTAAGTGAAGCCCATAAGTTTATGTAAATTTCGTATTTCGTTTCTCGACCTCCCCCTTGGGTGGGATAGATTCTAGGGCTAAGCGAGTGGCTGGCTGACTCATCAGTGGTGGAGTTCTTCTCTCCTATCTTCA
The DNA here is from genome assembly GCF_030014155.1 of Tachysurus vachellii. Taxonomy (NCBI): domain Eukaryota; kingdom Metazoa; phylum Chordata; class Actinopteri; order Siluriformes; family Bagridae; genus Tachysurus; species Tachysurus vachellii. The sequence goes on along the minus strand of NC_083461.1, from coordinate 37,224,837 downwards.
TGCTGTTGCGGAACCTATGGCATTTTCCCGTGTGTATTTGGTGTGTTCACTGGTGGTGTGCTGTTTAACACTTGTGTGCTGTTTTCCCTAACACTTTTCCCTCCCTCCTTTTAGAGCAGCCTTTAGCCATCGTGGTAAGTTCCAGCCTGTCCCCTGTATTGGGGATTAGTGTCATAGCATTGAGTTGGGCTTTAGCCCACAGGCCTCTGTGTTTATGTGTATGTATGCGAACAGATTATGGTTTTTGTTATCATGTTGTGCTTTTAATATTGTGGAAAATTTTGATGTTTAAATAAGATTGTTTATTTTTGTTAATCCTGTCCCTGCCTGACCAGTGGGAACAAATTTGTCTTGTCTATTTTGGATAAATTGTTTAATGTACAATTCAAAAGAATAAACTATTTCCTGGGGCGAAATACCATTGTCAATAATGGTCAATTAGACTTGCTGAAATTGCGCTCTTGCCACATTTACTAAACTCCACCTGTTCTAATGAGAAATATCTACAATACACTCGTCCTGTGTCTTTGTGCTGCATGATATTGTAATGAACCCCCAGAAGCAGATGTCAGAAAATCCATATGTTTATTAGCAGTAGAAATGTGATTAGAAACTATTAGAAGTAAATTATGAAGCTAAAATTATGGTCAGAGGACAGGCACAGTTCAAAAAACTAACAATACAATAGCAAACGATTTGCATTGAATCGTTGAGTAAGCATACTTATAAATGTAAAAACCAAGAAGTGGGTGGTCAGTATTCGGGAGAGCGCTCCCACTAGGCTTCCTCTGACTCTGTTGTGTTGGAGACCCCTGCTTTAGAAACAATAAGATATAATACAGGTGATTGAGCTCAAAGTTCTGCTAAATCAACAGAGTCTGAGACACTGAGATGGAATTAAAATACAATTATCTCATTTATATTGCTTCCATCATCATGATCATCAGAATCATAAGAAATATACAATACATCTATGAGATAAAGAAAAGTATTTGTGCACTCTGTATCTGTGAATGATTACAGAGGAAACAAGAGCAGAGACTGAAACTCAATTATCATCTAAATATTGTCTTTGATATTGTATAGATTTAGCACTTTTCATTTAAAATGATACACGTCATTGAGAAACATGTTTCTCACAGATCCAGGGAAACTTAGCAGAACATTTCTGGTCATTCCAAGTGCCAGTTGAACTTGAACCGGAAATCACAGCACAGTCCTCTTCACCTGCATTATTCGGTTTCCCTCGAGCCCAGGACCTGAAACTAAGAGAATCAGATCAGATTTAATTTCCATCAATTTCACACATTGAACTGAATCCTCTCAGCCTCTGTTTACTGAAATGCAAAAAATACAAGTATAATAAGGAATACTTTTTGTTCAAGCAGGAGAACATTATTAAGATGATTTCATTTGTATTACATGATAAAAACAGGGAAATATTTTCTTACCCAGTGTTCAGTGGTGTATCGTCCACCCATTTCCACTCTCCCTCTTTTACTGTGTCACTCAGACCAATCCAAGTCTCAGGTTTGTCCAGCAGTTTAACGATGAACTCCTTTAAATGACATAAAAAACAGCAGAATAAAAAAGTCTCTCTCTCTCTCTCTCTCTCTCTCTCTCTCTCTCTCTCTCTCGCTCTCTCTCTCTCACCTGTTCCTCTTTGCTGTTTATGATCACCAGGTCTGCTCCTTTGGCCTTGCAGTCTTTTCTGCTCTTCTCCCAGTTCTTCTTCTCATTAGATATAAAATAAAAACTGGAACTAAAACTGAAACACTTCTGTTTACCTACAGATACCAGAGGAGAAGATTTACAGATCAAAACACATACATTCTTGTGTTATTATTATTATTATTGTTGTTGTTGTTGTTGTTGTTGTTGTTGTTGTATAGTCATGATTTCAATTTGTCCACATAGACAATAGTATATGAGGAAAACATTTAATCAGTCGTAATTAACATTAAAACAGATATTAGTTATCTATTGTTCCTCCAGTAGACTGTGAGACCTCTTCAGACTCAGGAGTTACCTAGTTGTAAGTAATTATCTAGTAGTTAGTGCTAGTAACTTAGTGTTAATGAAGAATTATTCATTTATTTTTTCTTACTTCATTCACATTTACCTTCAAGTTCAGGGACAGTATTGTAAAGTTTAGCATTATTACAGAGATTCACCTCATTGTAAGATCTTGGAGGAACATGTGAGAGGATGTGAGTTTAAATCATTATTCTACAGATTCAAGATGGTAAGTAGATTTCCACTGAGGGCATTTAACTGTTGAGCCGAAAATTTAAAACAAAATTCAGCTACTTACATGAACTACAAAATGTTCTCAGGCATCTGTCTCTATCTTCCTGTAACTGGTCTCTGTCTTTAGTCAGGTTATTGTAACTGGTCTGTAACTGGTCTCTGTCTTTAGTCAGGTTATTGTAACTGGACTGTAACTGGTCTCTGTCTTTAGTCAGGTTATTGTAACTGGACTGTAACTGGTCTCTGTCTTTAGTCAGGTTATTGTAACTGGACTGTAACTGGTCTCTGTCTTTAGTCAGGTTATTGTAACTGGACTGTAACTGGTCTCTGTCTTTAGTCAGAATGCTGAATTTGATCCACAGAACTGTGACGGCAGTCAGCAAGGAAACAAACAGAAGCAGCACCAACCACACTGCAGTCAGTCTGCAACACCTGCTCCATGCAGTGTCTCCTCCTACAGGTACATGAACACCAAAGACCCAGGTTTTAGTATCTCAAACTTATCTAACATTTACAGTTTAACATAAACACTGAGCTGGAGAACATCTTAGTAACTCTATCCAGCCATCAGTATGAAACTCCTCCCTTTCCACTAATGCATGCAGTGATGGGTGGAGCTTTGGGCTGGTTTTGAATAAGCTGACTGGCTTACGAAAACATGTATGTGTAATAATATAATGATTTTATAATGGTACAAAAATAAGGAAATGTTCCTGTCTGCTGAGGTCTTTGATTACAGTTTACAGCTATAAGATAAATTGGCTTCACAGTTGTCTCAATGGTTTACGTGTTATCGACAGTATAATCTGTTTATAAAGTGCAGAAATCAGATTTAAATGTTTATGTCTTGTGTTAAAACACATGCAGATAACGTAACACAAAGGTGATATGAAACAGAAAGACAAGCAAGGCTAAAAAACAAGCTGAGTAAAGAGAGGAAGTTACTCAATTCTCTCTGTGTTCCTCTCACCATGTCTACATTCTCACAGATATCCACCATCATCTCCACTCACTGGAACATATAAAATCCTAAATGAACGCTTCTCTACTTTATAAAACACTTTTGCAAACTTTAACATTTTTACCTGTGTGTTGTTCTTCTAGGTGTCTCTCTGTGTCACAGTTGTTCTTTTCTGTCTCAGGGTTGTGACCTCTAACACTGTCTGCAGTCTCGTAGATTTCCACCACCATCTCCACTCGCTCAGATGAACGTTGAAGCATCTTTAAACTATAAAACTAGCAATAAAACATGAAACTAACGCATCTCTGTATGGACTTGACTGACAGGCTGAGTCTCTGTGTGAAGAATGAAATGTGCTGCTGTCAGTAAAGGAAGTCTGTCATAGAGCAAAGGCGACATCAGTATCTTCTTGTGGTCAAACTGTGAAGACTTTTGAGCTGTGCTTCTTACACATCCTGTAGATGTTCCTGTTAGAGTCCAGCAGCTTTATTAAATATCAAAATAACCTTGTGGATTTATAATGGTGTATACATTGTACCTTCATCGTATTTTTCTTCCTCATAACGTCATTACACAAAGCTATTAGAGTTTTTACCAGTTTTAAGACTGATTTATATATTTAGATCAGTTTGAATATAATCATATGAATTCTGTTACATGTTCCTGCAGAAGATATAAAATTATTTGTACATTTACTTATTTATCAGAAACACTGCAGCTTTACTCTGAGACTGAATGACACACGGTCCACTGATCTAAGATCAGCATTAACACCTGCTCTATTTCACAAAGTGAAAAGTACACACTGACAACTGCAGCAATCTTCAGGACTGAGAAGATTGTTGTTACTCACTAATATGACAAGCTGAGTGTTTATTTCCTAACTGAGAGTGTGAATAATGAGAGACTGCAGAGGAAATGACTGTCTATACACTATATGAACAAAAGACTGTGGACGTCTGACCATCAGGCTCATATATGGTTCTTGTGGGATTTTTATAAGATAAAGATACACAACGGCCCAGGGGAAAGATGAGATGAGAAAAACGTACATCAAGAGTCAAGTGTTATACTGTGCATAGGTCAGGAAGCAAGCAGGTCGTCGAGGTCAGTGATTGATTAACCACCCCTATAGGCTAAGAATACACAGAAACCAACTCACACACACACAGGCAGAAAAGACACGCGCACACAGCATTAAGGAAAAACTGAGCAGAAGGGTTTTAATAAAGAAATGCAAAATCATAAGGAGTCACTTCTTAACATAAAAAGGTTTGACAGCATAGCGAGGAGGGTGTTGAGTCCTTTTATTGACACGCCATGGAGCTTGAGTAGCCTGAGTATGTGTAGATGGAGGTGGAAGAGTCTGAGTAGACTTGGTAACAACTGTAGCAGTCTGTGTTGAGACATCAACCCCCTTAACAGCAGACGTGTCGCTGGGTTGACCACGACTCTCCATATCCTGGATATAATGAGTAATGACCTCAGTAAAAAGATCAGCAGTAGGTGAAGGTGTGGAAGGGTCGGTTTCATCCAGAAGGTGTGCGACCCATGCAGAGATTGAAGCTAGAACACACCACAAACAGGGCCTTAGTAAGCATATGCAATACATGGCCATTGGGGTAATGAGTAAACCAATGACCACTGCACACCATATTCACAGAGACTGAACAGTAGAAGAACAGGTTTTAATCATATAGAAGAGAAAAAGTGCTAGAGTACAAGGAAAATCCATACATACCCATGAATAAGTGTGTTATGTTGAGTTGTGTTGAAGAAGACCCCAGAAAAAGAGAATAAGTCAAAAAGCACATGAAACCAACTTATAAACTCCATGGCCTGATGACGTAGGTCCAAAGTCCATGAGACCGGGGCCCTCCGGATGGAAAATAATGGAAAATTGAGAGGGCCTAAAGCACGGGCAAAACTTTCCAATGTGGAAATAATGGTAATTTCTGAAGCGGGCGAAACTGTGTACGTGAGCGGAATTATGATTGGATAACGAAGGGGGTATGGCAAAAGGGGGGGCATGTCAGAACTGTATATAAGCTTGTTGCAATCAGCAGTGCTTCGGTGCAAGTATCGTCTACTGGACAAACTTGTATCCCTGGTACCAGCTGGTTAATTGCTGTCTATACGACTGTCAATAAACCTACCTCAACTGAATCCAGTCTTCGTGAGTTTGGCTGATCATTTCTTCTTTGAATTTTTACTTAGAACAGTTGTTTAAACTTATAGTCAGATTGCAGGAGCTAGCCTGGGCCAATGTAGGTTGGAGTCGGTTTTCTCCTACATTCTTCCCCAACGTATAAAACACACAATAGTATTAAACCATAATAATCAGTACTTTACTAAACTCCACCTGCTCTAATAATAAATGTCTACAATACACTCATCCTGTGTCTTTGTGCTGCATGATATTGTAATAAACCCCCAGAAGCAGATGTCAGAGAATCCGTATGCAGAGTTTATTAGCAGTAGAGTCCAATACAACATTCTAGAAAATGTGAAGCTAAAATCGTGTTCAGAGGACAGGCACAGTTCAAAAAACTAACAATACTATATTTTATAGAGTTCACTTGATTTTTATCCATTTTGTACATGTTCTATGAACCTTTAGGTGAGATACTCAGAGTGTTGTGTTGGAGACCCCTGATTTAGAAACAATAAGATATAATACAGCGGTGATTGAGCTCAAAGTTCTGCTAAATCAACAGAGTCCGAGACAATGAGATGGAATTAAAATACAATTATCTCATTTATATTGCTTCCATCATCATGATCATCACAATCATAAGAAATATACACTACATCTATGAGATAAAGAAAAGTATTTGTGCACTTTGTATCTGTGAATGATTACAGAGGAAACAAGAGCAGAGACTGAAACTCAATTATCATCTAAATATTGTCTTTGATATTATATAGATTTAGCACTTTTCATTTAAAATGATACACGTCATTGAGAAACATGTTTCTCACAGATCCACAGAAACTTAGCAGAACATTTCTGGTCATTCCAGGTGTTAGTTGAATTTGAAGCGTGAATCACAGCACAGTCCTCTTCACCTTGATAATTCAGTTACTCTTGAGCCTAGTACCTGAAACTAAGAGAATCAGATCAGATTTAATTTCAAAAATAAAAAACAAATATAACAGAAGAATAAAAAAGGCTTTAATCTCTCTCTCTCTCTCTCGCTCTCTCTCTCTCTTTCTCTCTCTCTCTCTCTCTCTCTCTCTCTCTCTCTCTCTCTCTCTCTCTCTCTCTCTCTCTCTCTCTCTCACCTGTTCCTCTTTGCTCTTTATGATCACCAGGTCTGCTCCTTTGGCCTTGCAGTCTTTTCTGCTCTCCTCCCAGCTCTTCGTCTCATTAGACATGATATAAAAACTGGAACTAAAACTGAAACACTTCTGTTTACCTACAGATACCAGTTGAGAAGATTTACAGATCAATACACATTCTTTCCTGTGTTATTATTATTATTATTATTATTATTATTATTATTATTATATTATTATATTATATTATTTCAATTTCACCACATAGACAATAGTATATGAGGAAACCATTTAATCAGCCTTAATTAACATTAAATCAGATATTAGTTATCTATTAGTCCTCCACTAGACTTTGAGACTGCTTCAGACTCAGGAGTTACTTAGTTGTAAGTAATTAACTAGTAGTTAGTGCTAGTAACTTAGTGTTTATTGAAGAATGTTATGACCTTCAGTAGGGGGCACGGTGGCTTAGTGGTTAGCACGTTCGCCTCATACCTCCAGGGTCGAAGTTCGATTCCCGCCTCCACCTTGTGTGTGTGGAGTTTGCATGTTCTCCCCGTGCCTCGGGGGTTTCCTCCAGGTGCTCCGGTTTCCTCCCCTGGTCCAAAGACATGCATGGTAGGCTGATTGGCATCTCTGGAAAATTGTCCCTAGTGTGTGATTGCGTGAATGAATGAGTGTGTGTGCCCTGCGATGGGTTGGCACTCCGTCCAGGATGTATCCTGCCTTGATGCCCGATGACGCCCGTGATCCGAGGTAGTTCGGATAAGCGGTAGAAGATGAATGAATGAATGACATTCAGTCATTTGTTTTGTTTCTGTGCTGCCCCTGGTGTCTTCTCTTGTACCTGTCATTTGTTTACAGGAAGGCGGTTCCGGAGTTAATATGATGAAGGCTCCGATTGGTTATCATCTCCACCTGTTCTGGATAAAAGGACTGCCTGGATCCCTGATTGAGGCCTCTTTGTCTTTTCGTGCCATTGTGATTGCTTTGTTTGCAGTGTGCTTTAACATTGCTCATTCGTATGCTATATTCTAGTGATGGCGAAGTGAAGCTTTCTTGAAGCAGTGACGCTTTCAACCCAATTGTATCGGAAAAAGGTTCATTACTCGAAGCTTTTCAAATCAGCGCTCGATGAGGACCTCTGCTGGTGAACGTGCTATCACAGAAAGTTCCACAACCAAACAACGTATTCATTTTAGAAGCAAAAATTAATGGATTGACAAATTATGGATAGATTAATAAATAAATGAATCAATATATTAAATACAATAATGTACGTTCTTATTGTATTTCTATAATTTACTGTTTTACTTTTAATTATGCACAATGTACTTTGTTTAAATTTTACTTTTTGTACTATTTGTATGCAGCACAGCTGCAAATGCTTTGGTAATACAAATGTACAGTTTTTGTCATGCCAATAAAGCACACTTAAATTAAAATTGAGAGAGAGAGAGAGAGAGAGAGAGAGAGAGAGAGAGAGAGAGAGAGAGAGAGAGATTGTTCCGATTTTGACAATAATAAAATAACAGTAGCACTTTTAAACCACTTAATTATTCTAATAATAAGTGAATAAAATTAGAAGTAGGCTTTAACCTTGGCTGTTGGCTACATCTTGGACAGAGGATCTGACACTGTCATGCTTTGTACGAAAATGCTTCAACATGGATGATGTATTATTATTATTATTATTATTATTATTATTATTATTATTATTATTATTATTATTATTATTATAGTCCAGCTGCTGGGAGCAAATCAAACACTGGACCTAAAAACAGATTAAGGATAGACCTTGTCTCAAAAGTATAAAGTCTGAACCATTTAAAATAAGATCATGGCATTAAGCGGTGCACAAAAGGCTTTTCTTGCATTCCTTTTCATTTTTCTTTAACTTATTACTATCCAATAAATATATATATATATATATATATGACAAAATATACGACATTAAATGTTACACTGAATCATATAACTGCCCAATGATGAGTGAAGTTATAAATATAGGCTTCACAACAAAACCATATATATCCACCTTATTGGGCGAAATCAAATGAAAGTGTTCCCACATTTCAGAACGCGATCTTTTTGTAACAGGCTCCATTGACAACTCGCAACAATAAGCTCTCCTAAACAGTAATAGATTCCATGTAATACTCCAATACAACACAAGGGGGCGCCGCGTGTCGCGCACAATTTTAAAAGTTGGAATCAGATAACGAAGCTTCGGGCGTCATTGGTCACGTGATTTTGCCAGAACGACTCAAGCTTCGATACAAAGCTTCAATGAAAATCGGTTCATTTTTTTTGACACACGCCTCAGAGCTTCGGTGTCACTGCTAACATCACTACTATATTCTCTAAATGTTAATCCATTTCATTTATTGTTGATTGTCCCGTCTGAGAGAGAAAGTTTGTAAGTTTATGTTCAGAGTGTGTCGAGCTTTTGAGTTTTGTATTGTTTTATTCTGTTTATTATTTTAACCAGTGTTGTATAAAGTACTCGAAAGCAATACTTGAGTAAAAGTACAAGTATCGTACTAGAAAAAGACTTTGGTAGAAGTGAAAGTCACCTTTTAGAATATTACTCAAGTAAAAGTCTTAAAGTATCTGATATTTACTGTACTTAAGTATCAAAAGTCATTTTCTGATATTTAATGTACTTAAGTATTTGAAGTAAAAGTAAAAAGTAAAATTTCAGTGATTTTCAGTAGGTATAAGATCAGGGGCAGTTCTAGGGTCTCATCTTTAGGGGGTTTTAGTCCTCAGTGAGAATTTAAAACAAGAAGAGTTTTATATTATATATTATATGACTAAATAGTAAGCCAAAACTTATGGTATTATTAAATGGCAAAAGTGGACACTAAAATTTTATGCATGATGTAATGATGTCGGTCTTGAATCAGATCAGTTCATGTATGTGTGCATTCTCTACAAACAGTGTGTCCAATGAATGCAGTCATTAATAAACAAATATTCACAAAACAAAGACCAAATCAATAAATGTTATTTTTATTTAGTATTGATATTGCATTAATATTTAGTTTGTGCTATCAACTCTGGTAATAAGAATAGTGACATTTCACTGCTTTTGGTTGCTTTTGGTTGCCACCGTTATAGATAAATGCCTCCAGCTCTGACTGCGCGTGCACGCTGCGCGTGTCTGTGCTTCTCCATAGAGCGTGCGGACGTGCAGTGATTCGTGCGGACGTGCGTAATGCAAACTAGGAGCAGTGATTCGCCAAACCTCCCTTATTGCAGTCGCACACATTTCTTATGATTTTATTTTGTAGTAACGAGTAACGAAGCTGCTTATTGGAAATATAACAGAGTAAAAGTATAAATTTTATCTAGGAAATGTAGTGGAGTAAAAGTGAAAGTTGACAAAAATTTAAATAGCGAAGTAAAGTACAGATACGTGAAATTTTTACTTAAGTACGGTAACGAAGTATTTTTACTTCGTTACATTACAACACTGATTTCAACTGATAGATTTGTTTGTTCTTGACCCATGCCTGATACTGACTATGATTACGGACTCTGTTTTTGACTTGTTAGCCAGCCAATTTCATAAAACACTTTTATTCAAAACATACCAACTTATGGTGACAAGGTATGTAGGGGGATCGACGCCAGTTATTTTGAATACCTTTTATTATATTGTTTTTTTTTGAGAGGAAGTTGGGTAAGAAAAATTTTGTATTTTATTTTCTTTCATTTTTGGTTTAGTAAGAGAGAGGTGTTTTGAGGAAGATTGTAAAACCCTTGTTAACTAGTAATATAAGATTGTGAATTGTAATATCTTTGAATGAAGACCTTCATTTGCCCATTCTGTTGCGACTGACCCCTAGACAGTCGTAACAAGAATTATTCATTCATTTAGTCTATTGTAAAGTGTTAACAATATTACAGAGATTCACCTCATTCTAAGATTTTGGAGGAACACGTGAGGATGTGAGTTTAAATTATTATTCCAGTATCTGTTTCTCTCCTCCCGTAATTGGTCTCTGTCTTTAGTCAGGTTATTGTAACTGGACTGTAACTGGTCTCTCTCTTTAGTCAGGTTATTGTAACTGGACTGTAACTGGTCTCTGTCTTTAGTCAGGTTATTGTAACTGGACTGTAACTGGTCTCTCTCTTTAGTCAGGTTATTGTAACTGACTGACAGTCTGCACCTCTGTGTGAAGAATAAAATGTGTTGCTGTCAGTAAAGGAAGTCAAAGACCAGAGAGCATCAGTGGCTTCTTGTGGTCAAACTGTAAAGACAGTTGAGCTGTGATTCTTACACATCCTGTAGATGTTTCTGTTAGAGCCCAGCAGTTTTATTAAACATCAAAATAACCTTGTGGATATATAATGGTGTATACACTGCACCTTCATCGTATTTTTCTTTCTTATAACGTCATTACACAAAGCTATTAGAGACCCCTGCTTTAGAAACAATAAGATATAATACAGCGGTGATTGAGCTCAAAGTTCTGCTAAATCAACAGAGTCCGAGACACTGAGATGGACTTAAAATACAATTATCTCATTTATATTGCTTCCATCATCATGATCATCAGAATCATAAGAAATATACAATACATCTATGAGATAAAGAAAAGTATTTGTGCACTCTGTATCTGTGAATGATTACAGAGGAAACAAGAGCAGAGACTGAAACTCAATTATCATCTAAATATTGTCTTTGATATTGTATAGATTTAGCACTTTTCATTTAAAATGATACACGTCATTGAGAAACATGTTTCTCACAGATCCAGGGAAAGTTAGCAGAACATTTCTGGTCATTCCATGTGGCAGTCAAATGTGAAGGATAAGTGTAAATCACAGCACAGTCCTCTTCACCTGCATTATTCGGTTCCCCTCGAGCCCAGGACCTGAAACTAAGAGAATCAGATCAGATTCAATTTCCTTCAGTTCACACATTGAACTGAATCCTCTCAGTCTCTGTTTACTGAAATGCAAAAAATACAAGTATAATAAGGAATAATCTTCACTGTTAGAAATTACCAGCATTTCACAATAATTAACAGTATTATTTTACAGTAACTTGTTGTAATTAAGTTTCCCTGTAATATATCCCAATGAATACCTGTAAAAACTACAGTATCCTTGGATTTTACAGCATTTAACTCTTATTTTACAGTAAAATCTTGCAATCTAACACCTGCTGTTATATCACAACAAGGTCTGTAATATCACAGCAACACAGTGAAAAACATTAAGGATTTCACAGCATTAATCAGTATTATTACAGTGAAATATTGTATTGAAATATGCCCTGGGTAGTCACATGACATAACCGAACTGTTTTGAACCATAGACTGTATAAAAACATGGACGTAGTGTCCGTGACGTCACCCATAGACTCCTCAAGAGCGGTTTTGAAGCTCAAAGTGTGAAGAGCTCAAAGTGTGCATTGTCAACAGCGGCAATCTACCTGTCACTCACGTGGCCACGCCCTTAATTATGCAGAACTTTAAGGCTTAATATAATTTAAACGGATGAGTTCTAAAAAAAAAATTCACCCCCTTGAAGGGCAAAATTAGCTATATAGACCAAAATCATTTTTTGCACCAGCCTGTAAACATCTTTTTTCTGCTGTAAAATAGGCTGGAGCTATACGTGGTATCGCCAGAGTCAGGGAACTGCTGGATGAACGGGAGAAAGGTAAAAATCAATTGTTTTACTCGAGGTGAGGTGGAAAATGAGCTTAATTCCCCAAATGGTGGAATATCCCTTTAATTAGTTTGATAAAATACACCTGTGTTTACAACACTATTACACTGTAACATAACGTCTGTGGGATAGGTATATTTAGACAGTCACAACAGGAAATCAAACTGCTGACCCTTCAGTTATGAGACGACTTGCTCCAACTTCTGAGCTATAACCGTCCCCAATAGTATTGTTACCCTGTGATGCCCACAGGTGTGTCAGGTGGGGCCCAGCAGATTTGCCAGAGGGGGAGACAGAGGCAACGTTGGAGAATATAAAGAGGGATCTGCTGAACATCTACTCAGGCATGCGATCTACTGTCTTTTTGGATCATTTTGTTTAGACTTTAGTAATTGGTCAAGATCTGAACACTGTGTGTGTTGGGCGGCTACAAGACCAAATTGTTACTTGGGTACTAACAATACATTTGTAGGTCTGTATACACAGAGGAAGGCATGAGTGGGGCAGAGAGAGCAGAACCAATGATGGAAAAGACATACGTCATCCTGCGAAAATATCTTAACAATGCTGCAGCGATGTCTGAGATCAAACAGGAATGGCCATTTCTCTTCTCTCAGAAATGCCTATTCTCACACTTTGGCCTCCTGACGGACGTTGATGTCCTTCAGAAGCTACAGGAGGCAATTAGTCGACGAGGACAGACCATCCTGGATTACTGTGCAACACTGGACAACCCCAAGATACGTGATGTTCTGGCCTGCTATGATCCAGACTCTGACAAGGCTGCCTGCATCCTGCTGCTCCTAATGTTGTACTTCAAAGAGCCGAAAGAGTTTGATGCTTGAAGTTGATGTAATATTTTTTTATTCAAATATTTAAAATGCAAAATGAGCTGTATCTGTGTACAACAGATACAACATTATGTGTTATGAGCACTTTGTGATCTGCTTAAGATACAAAGGGCTATACAAATGTAATTCTTATTATAATTACATTTGTATAGCCCTTTGTATCTTAAGCAGATCACAAAGTGCTCATAACACATAATGTTGTATCTGTTCATTTCAGGTGACATGATGAAGCCCTCTGGATGGCTTATATCCATCGAGGGACATGTCGTGATGGGCCCACACCCTTTCTTTTTACACGGAGTAGCTGCTTTCTTCAGCAGCTATTTCGTATTCAACCTTGAGTATCCTGTCACTGGATCTTCGACACTGGAGTTCATTCAAAGGTATTTTGTAAAGATCGCATTTAATCTTGTAATGCACATTATATAGTACAGGCTTCCAACTCAATGATTGTCTTGAGGTCGAAAATGCTGACAAATGAGGTACTTGAGGCTAGCCTGATGAGATTATCCTGATCTCGCGAACTCATTCAATTTCGCTCTGCAGATCAGTCTGGGTTTCTACACGTTATGCTGACAAATACCTGCCGGTCCATTCATTCATTCATTTCCTACCGCTTATCCGAACTATTCTCGGGTCACGGGGAGCCTGTGCCTATCTCAGGCGTCATCGGGCATCAAGGCAGGATACACCCTGGACGGAGTGCCAACCCATCGCAGGGCACACACACACACTCTCATTCACTCACACACTATGGACAATTTTCCAGAGATGCCAATCAACCTACCATGCATGTCTTTGGACCGGGGGAGGAAACCGGAGTACCCGGAGGAAACCCCCGAGGCACGGGGAGAACATGCAAACTCCATACACACAAGGCAGAGGCGGGACCCTGGAGGTGTGAGGTGAACGTGCTAACCACTAATCCACCGTGCCCCCCCCCAAAAAAAATAAAAAATGCTCTCAGGCCCTTAATTGAAAAGGATGTTTGTCATACTTTCAACATGGGTTTGGTTTTAATTTACCAACTGGCCAATTGCGTGAAGATGCATTTCAGTGGCGGCGCATGTTGATATGGCCTCTCATAGTAGAAAATCAACCACTTTGCCTCAGGCAAACCTAACCTGAGGCACCTTGGCTAAAAATGGCAAAAGAAATTAAGTTTTGATTATAAATCTATTAGGGTTTGATCTGGGGAAAAAGCACAGCAAAAAGCACACCTTGGTAAATGCTGTCTGCAATACTTACTGTAAGTCTATTTAAAACTGAAACTATCTTTGCTTATTAACAGGTGCTTCCTGGGCATCAATCCTGAAAGAGGCTCAAAGATCAAAAGCGGACAACAATGAACCCTCATGTGAGCACCCTTTTGAGGAAACTTATTGACTTTGAGTGGGCATCATAGTTTTTTTTCAACGGTAGTTGTCAGGCTCAGTTTTGAGTAGCCTTGTTCTTTTTGTAATTTTTCAAGACAACTTTGCACTACAAGATTTTTACACAATGCTGTTGAGTGTGGACTCATAATAATGTTTGAGACTGAGAGGAGCGCCTGACCCCTTTACGACATTCCTTCATCGCTCTCTCCCTTGCTCTCTTATCTTGCCATGTCTTTCACTGTTATTGTGACACAGCTAGTTGAATAGTTGAATTTTGAGACAGGTAGTTGAGTTGCAAGTTTGCACCATTTCTCTGCATTTTCTGCATTATAAGATGGCTTTATTACCAGAAAGTTGAATTTCTTGAACTCTTGAAGTTCTTGGCATCTGCTGTACATTGAAAAATATTTATTTGTTAATAAATATGCCATTGTCAGGTTATTGTAACTGGACTGTAACTGGTCTCTGTCATTAGTCAGGTTATTGTAACTGGACTGTAACTGGTCTCTGTCTTTAGTCAGGTTATTGTAACTGGACTGTAACTGGTCTCTGTCTTTAGTCAGGTTATTGTAACTGGTCTGTAACTGGTCTCTGTCTTTAGTCAAGTTATTGTAACTGGTCTGTAACTGGTCTCTGTCTTTAGTCAGAATGCTGAATTTGATCCACAGAACTGTGACGGCAGTCAGCAAGGAAACAAACAGAAGCAGCACCAACCACACTGCAGTCAGTCTGCAACACCTGCTCCATGAAGTGTCTCCTCCTACAGGTACATGAACACCAAAGACCCAGGTTTTAGTATCTCAAACTTATCTAGCATTTACAGTCTAACATAAACACTGAGCTGGAGAACATCTTAGTAACTCTATCCAGCCGTCAGTATGAAACTTCTCCCTTACCATTAATGTATGCAGTGATGGGTGGAGCTTTGGGCTGGTTTTGAATAAGCTGACTGGCTTACGAAAACATGTATGTGTAATAATATAATGATTTTATAATGGTACAAAAATAAGGAAATGCTCCTGTCTGCTGAGGCCTTTGAT
The DNA here is from genome assembly GCF_030014155.1 of Tachysurus vachellii. Classification (NCBI taxonomy): domain Eukaryota; kingdom Metazoa; phylum Chordata; class Actinopteri; order Siluriformes; family Bagridae; genus Tachysurus; species Tachysurus vachellii. The sequence goes on along the minus strand of NC_083461.1, from coordinate 37,209,392 downwards.
TACAGTTTACAGCTATAAGATAAATTGGCTTCACAGTTGTCTCAATGGTTTACGTGTTATCGACAATATAATCTGTTTATAAAGTGCAGAAAACAGATTTAAATGTTTATGTCTTGTGTTAAAACACATGCAGATAACGTAACACAAAGGTGATATGAATCAGAAAGACAAGCAAGGCTAAAAAACAAGCTGAGTAAAGAGAGGAAGTTACTCATTTCTCTCTGTGTTCCTCTCACCATGTCTACATTCTCACAGATATCCACCATCATCTCCACTCAATGGAACATATAAAATCCTAAATGAACGCTTCTCTATTTTATAAAACACTTTTACAAACTTTAACATTTGTACCTGTGTGTTGTTCTTCTAGGTGTCTCTCTGTGTCACAGTTGTCCTTCTCTGTCTCAGGGTCGTGACCTCTAACAGTTTCTACAATCTTGTAGATAACCGTCACCATCTCCACTCGCTCAGATGAACGTTGAAGCATCTTTAAACTATAAAACTAGCAATAAAACATGAAACTGCTGCCTCTCTGTATAGACGTGACTGACAGTCTGCACCTCTGTGTGAAGAATAAAATGTGCTGCTGTCAGTAAAGGAAGTCTGTCATAGAGCAACGTGGACATCAGTGGCTTCTTGTGGTCAAACTGTGAAGAATTTTGAGCTGTCCTTCTTACACATCCTGTAGATGTTCCTGTTAGAGTCCAGCAGTTTTATTAAATATCAAAATGACCTTGTGGATTTATAATGGTGTATAAATTGACCTTCATCGTATTTTCTTCCTCAACGTCATTACACAAAGCTATTTATTTAGATCAGTTTGAATATGAATTCAGTTACATGTTCCTGCAGAAGATCTGGAATTGTTAGTTTTTACGTTTGCAGCTTTACTCTGAGACTGAATGACACACGGTCCACTGATCTAAGATCAGCATTAACACCTGCTCTATTTCACAAAATAAAAAGTACACACTGACAACTGCAGCAATCTTCAGGACTGAGAAGATTGTGGTTACTCACTAATAAACTGACAAGCTGAGTGTTTATTTCCTAACTGCGAGTGTGAATAATGAGAGACTGCAGAGGAAATGGCGTCTGACCATCAGGTTTATATATGGTTCTTCCCCAAAGTACATGTTAGAGCCTGTAAACTAAATGGGTATGGATAACACTGTATTGAAATTTGTCAATTTTATTGCCCTATGTGTTATTTACTGAATTTAAGTCAATGTACCTGGATGCTTAATGTTTTAGAGCATCTGTTATGATGTGGGGCTTTGTGTACTTTATCCAATCAAGTTTATTTATTTTCATGAGTCATTTTGGAAGCACTCATCTGCCACTGAGTGCAGGGGGGAGGGTCAGAAAAAAAAAGATATATATACACTTTTTTTTTACTTGATTCGAAGGCCTTACAAATGCTATGTTCGCAGCTCAGGGGTTATATATCTGAGAATTTGTTGTTGAAACTGCAGCCTAACTATTGCAGGAAATAATTAATAAATTCTTATTTTCTATTTTATTATAACCTGGTTGTAGTGGCAACTCATTCATACACACAGACAAACAAAAGGAGTTTAGTACATCGTACTGTTATTGCATTTTTATGTTCTGGTGATATACATTACGCACTATTTTTAAATTAAGTGTAATAATCACCAGTGGAGGCACAGCGTTACTGTCAGCCCAGACTTCGGCCATGTGCCTTTTGTTTATGTACTTTGTCACGTGTCTGCCCCACCTTTGTCTGCTCCTCCCGTTTCCACACACCTGTTTCCTATTGTCGTCATCATCATTGTCTATTTAACTGTGCCGCGTTGCCTTGTGCAGCGCGTAATCAACTGTTGTCTTTGTCTGGTCTAGTCTGTGTTATGGTTCATGTTTCATGGTTTTCGTTATTAAACCCTGTGTATTTTGCTATCCTGCGTTTATGTCCCTTTTATCCTGCGTTCGTGACAGATGATTCCGCCATACTAAGACCCAGCAGGATAGCTGTAGCCTGGACCGGCCGATTGGGAGCACCTTTTTTTTATTGGACCTTTTTTTTTCTCCCTCTGGACTTCGCGGTTTTGGTGACATCGGTCCGCATTTTTCCGGTGAGGGACGCCACTCCGCTTCCGGTTTCTCCGCAGGGGGGCGCCGCCTCACTTCCTGTTTGCAGGCTATGTCACCAGCCTGAGTTTTGTTTATTTTTCGGTGTCCTGCGACATCGTCCCGCATCTGTCCGGTGGGGGGCGTCGCTTCACTTTTGGTTTCCGTGGAGGACGTCGCACCACTTCCTGTCCGCAGGGGGTGTTGCAGGCCCGTCCCATGAATTTTTTTCTGTGGATTTTTCTGTTTTGTGGAGGAATTATTTTCTCCCTGCCCTCCCTCCCCTTTTCCTGGTTCCCGAGAGGTGGGTCTGGCCGCGGTATGTTGGGGGTAGCGCCCGGCCACCCTGTTCGGCTGTGGACGTCGCTCGGCCGCCCTGTTCGGCTGTGGACGTTGCTCGGCTATCCCTTGCTCGGCTGTGGACGTCGCTCAGCTATCCCTTGCTCGGCTGTGGACGTCGCTCGGCTATCCCTTGCTCGGCTGTGGACGTCGCTCGGCTATCCCTTGCTCGGCTGTGGAGGTCGCTCGGCTATCCCTTGCTCGGCTGTGGACGTCGCTCGGCTATCCCTTGCTCGGCTGTGGACGTCGCTCGGCTATCCCTTGCTCGGCTGTGGACGTCGCTCGGCCCCCTTGTACGGCTGTGGACGTCGCTCGGCCCCCTCTGGCTGTGCCGCCGGGTGCCTCACTCCCCCCACCTGCCTTGCTGTGTGCCTCACTCCCCCCACCTGCCTTGCTGTGTGCCTCGCTCCCCCACCTGGATCGCAGTGTGCCTCACCCCCCCAACAACCCAGACTCCGTTGGGACTATTAAGACGGATTGGTGCATCGGGAGCCGCGCTTTGGGGGGCACTGTCAGGACTCAGCCTGGACTTTGGCCATGTGCCTTTTGTTTATGTACTTCGTCACGTGTCTGCCCCGCCTTTGTCTGCTCCTCCTGTTTCCACACACCTGTTTCCTATTGTCGTCATCATTGTCTATTTAACTGTGCCGCGTTGCCTTGTGCAGCGCGTAATCAACTGTTTGTCTTTGTCTGGTCTAGTCTGTGTTATGGTTCATGTTTCATGTTTTTCGTTATTAAACCCTGTGTATTTTGCTATCCTGCGTTTGGGTCCCTTTTATCCTGCGTTTGTGACAGCTACTGAATATGATAAGATTTTTTTTTGTTAGTCACCTTAAATACTATTTCCTGTTTTGTGGTGTTTCTCTACTTGGGTAAAAGGAGATCAGCCAGTTCACCATCCCACTGCTAAGAATCCAGTATCCTGTTGCGCTACTGTATACATATGTTATCCCTTTAGTAACTAGCTAGTCAGGTGGTATTAGCTATGGGCCGTGGTGGGCTCTCTCTCTCTCTCTCTCTCACTCTCACTCTCACTCTCACTCTCACTCACTCACTCAGTCCATAATCTCATCCATCCTTACATCAGCCATCGCGGCCGTGCTCTTACATCCGAATAGATGCTTTGCGTTGCCTTATATTTCTTTGCGAATTGTAGTTTTGTGTATAACATCGGGGATGCAGAACATATTAGTAAGGCTACTGTTTGCAGAGCGGTCAGGAAAGTGTGCCTCGTCTTAAGCGCTTGACCATTTTTGTGTTGTTTCCTGATAAAATAAAATACTGTTCTTCTGGTTTCAACTCTAATATTATAATAGTTGGGAATTTACTCTAAAATAGTTCTTAATTACTAACTACAACTGAGATCTCCAACAAGTCTAATTAGATTAATGTAATAATTACTATCTCTAGAAAGTATTGGTCTACTTACTAATTTGTTCTACTCACTTATTAATTACTTTCTAAATCCCAAATAAACCTCAACCACTTGAACAATAAGGAGAGACAAGCAACTGCATTTCTAATGCTTTCAAATAAACAATATACAATTGCATGAATTATCCTTGAATTGAACAAAGTGTGTAACTAGTGGGAGAAGTTTACATTAAAAAATATACCTTTTAAAGGTATATAGGGTTTTATTTTTTATAAAGGTTTTTTATTAAATACGTGTTCATATTCTCCATATGCTTGCATAAGCACTTCCAGTTCTGCTGGTGAGAAATATGCAGATTTTTTTTTTGTCTGACGCTGTTGCCATGGTGACTCGTTATATCTGTGCTCCATTGATAATGGTTTTTTATAGTTGTGTTGAACGCGCTTAACTCAGAGTCAATCAATTTAGAGTTGAAAAAACTAACTCATTTCAGCTGTTCTGTAACCAAAAACTCAGAGTTTCCCATCTCAGGGTAAATCAACTCAGAGTTCAAGTTTAAACTCAGAGTTGGTTGAACCTCCTTTCTGAAACAGGCCCCTGTTCCTCTTTACTGTTTATGATCACCAGGTCTGCTCCTTTGGCCTTGCAGTCTTTTCTGCTCTCCTCCCAGCTCTTCATCTTATCACTCATGATATAAAAACTGGAATTCAATCTACTGTTAGCGCCTTTGATAATGTACCTTAAGTAGGGACTGGGGGCAAGCTGGGGGCAGGGTTACTGTTAGCGCCTTTGATAATGTACCTTAATGTACATTGGTGTATCCAAGATGGCAGTGCGGCAGTAGCACGCAACGGCCACTTCTGTGCTATTTACGTTTTTTACGATTTTGTTTTATGTAGCACCCTGGTCCTGGAGAAAAATCTCATTTCACTGTGTACTGCAACATATATATATATATATGGTTGAAATGACAATAAAAGCTTCTTGACTTGACTTGACTTGAAGTAGGGACTGGGGTGGGGTTACTTTTAGCGCCTTTGATAATGTACCTTAAATAGGGGCTGGGGCGGGGTTACTGTTAGTGCCTTTGATAATGTACCTTAAGCAGGGACTGGGGGCGGGGTTACTGTTAGCACCTTCGATAATGTACCTTAAGTAGGGACTGGGGGCGGGGTTACTGTTAGCACCTTCGATAATGTACCTTAATTAGGGACTGGGGCAGGGCTGGGTTTACTGTTAGCACCTTTGATAATGTACCTTAAGTAGGGACTGGGGGCGGGGATACTGTTAGCACCTTTGATAATGTACCTTAAGTAGGGACTGGGGGCAGGGCTGGGGTAATTTACTGTACGATATTCTTGATTACAACCTCTGTTTATACAGATTACATGGAGCTGCACGTACAAGTTGGATTCGCCGCGTTTGGATGCCAATGTAGGTTCGCAAAGCCATGAGCATTAACAATAAAGCAACATCCGCCATTATTGATGTTGTGTTTGTGTTTGCTGCTGCTGCGCTAACGTTGCGGGAAAATATGAGACGTAAACAGTGACATAAGACTTGGCTCTGTGATTGCTCTCTAGCCCATGGAAAGGCAAAACGGTTCTTAGAAGGCTGGCCAGTGGAACCAACTAAGAACCAGCACCAGCACTAGCTCTGAACCAGTACCCGGTTCCTTTAGGTGGAAAAGGGGCATATTATTCCTCCACTAGACTGTGAGACCTCTTCAGACTTAGGATTTACCTAGATGTAAGTAATTAACTAGTAGTTAGTGCTAGTAGCTTAGTGTTAATGAAGAATTATTAATTCATTTTTTCTATTGTAAAGTTTAGCAATATTACAGAGATTTGCCTCATTAATCTAGCCATGGGGGTCACAGTCCAGTGACTTCTGTGCCGGTCCCAAGCCCGGACAAATAGAGAGGGTTGCGTCAGGAAGGGCATCCGGCATAAAACATTGCCAAATCTAACCATGCGAATTGTCAGTAAGAATTTCATACCGGATCGGTCGAGGCCCGGGTTAACAACGACCGCCATCGGCGCCGTTGACCTACAGGGCGCCGGTGGAAATTGGGCTACTGTTGGTCGAAGGAGTAGAGGAGGGAGGAGAGTGCACAGACAGAGAGAGAAGAGGAAAGGTAAGAGTGTAGGACTGAGAATAGGGACTCTGAATGTTGGTACTATGACAGGGAAAGGTAGAGAGCTGGCTGATATGATGGAGAGAAGGAAGGTGGATATACTGTGTGTTGAGGAGACCAAGTGGAAGGATAGCAAGGCTCGTAGTATAGGAGCAGGATTCAAGCTGTTTTATTATGGTGTGGATAGTAAGAGAAATGGGGTAGGTGTGGTCCTGAAGGAGGAGTTTGTGAGGAATGTTCTGGAGGTGAAGAGAGTGTCAGACAGGGTGATGAGTCTGAAGTTAGAGATTGAAGGGGTGATGTTGAATGTTGTTAGTGGTTATGCCCCGCAGGTAGGTTGTGAGTTATTCTGGTGTGAATTCGATGAGGTGATTAAGAGTATTCCCAAGGGTGAGAGAGTGGTGATAGGAGCGGATTTTAATAGACATGTTGGTGGGGGAACACAGGTGATGAGGAGGTGATGGGCAAGTTTGGAGTTAAGGAAAGGAACCTTGAAGGACAGATGGTGGTAGACTTTGCTAAGAGGATGGACATGGCTGTGGTTAACACTTATTTTCAGAAGAGGGAGGAACATAGAGTGACTTACAAGAGTGGAGGTAGGAGAACACAGGTAGACTACATCCTTTGTAGAAGAGGCAATCTGAAAGAGATTAGTGACTGTAAAGTGGTAGTGGGAGAGAGTGTAGCCAGACAGCATAGGATGGTGGTGTGTAGGATGACTCTGATGGTCTGTAAGAGGAAGAGGTCAAAGATAGAGAAGAAAACTAAGTGGTGGAAGCTGAAAAAGGAGGAATGTTGTGAGGAATTTAGACAGAAGTTGAGGCAGGCTCTGGGTGGTCAGGTAGTGCTGCCGGATGACTGGGAAACTACAGCAGAAGTGATCAGGGAGACAGGGAGAAAGGTGCTGGGTGTGTCATCTGGAAGGAGGAAAGAAGATAAGGAGACTTGGTGGTGGAATGAGGAAGTTCAGGATAGTATCCAGAGGAAGAGATTAGCCAAGAAGAAGTGGGATATGGACAGGACTGAAGAGAATAGACAGGAATACAAGGAGTTACAGCGCAGAGTGAAGAGGGAGGTGTCTAAGGCCAAGCAGAAGGCATATGACGAGTTGTACACTAGGTTAGACACTAGAGAAGGAGAGAAGGACTTGTACAGGTTAGCTAGACAGAGGGATCGGGATGGGAAGGATGTGCAGCAAGTTAGAATTATTAAGGATAGAGATGGAAGGGTGCTCACAAGTGAGGAGAGTGTACAGAGGAGATGGAAGGAATACTTTGAGGAGCTGATGAATGGGGAAAATCAGAGGGAAAAAAGAGTAGAAGGGGTGAACTCTGTGGAACAGGAAGTAGATAAAATTAGAAAGGATGAAGTCAGGAAGGCTTTGAAGAGGATGAAAAGTGGAAAGGCAGTTGGTCCTGACGACATCCCGGTAGAGGTCTGGAAGTGTCTAGGAGAGGCAGCAGTGGAATTTTTAACTAGTTTGTTCAACAGGGTATTAGAAAGTGAGAGGATGCCTGAGGAATGGAGAAGGAGTGTGTTAGTGCCGATCTTTAAGAATAAGGGTGACGTGCAGAGTTGCAGCAACTACAGGGGGATAAAGTTGATGAGCCATACAATGAAGTTGTGGGAAAGAGTAGTGGAAGCTAGGTTAAGGAAGGTGTTGGAAATTTGTGAGCAGCAGTATGGCTTCATGCCCAGAAAGAGCACAACAGATGCAATTTTTGCTCTGAGAATGTTGATGGAGAAGTATAGGGATGGTCAGAGGGAGTTGCACTGTGTGTTTGTAGACTTAGAGAAAGCGTATGACAGGGTGCCAAGAGAAGAGCTGTGGTACTGTATGAGGAAGTCAGGAGTAGCAGAGAAGTATGTCAGAGTGGTGCAGGACATGTATGAGAGGAGCAGGACAGTGGTGAGGTGTGCTGTAGGTCAGACAGAGGAGTTCACAGTGGAGGTGGGACTGCATCAGGGATCGGCTCTGAGACCCTTCCTGTTTGCTATAGTGATGGACCAGTTGTCAGAGGAGGTCAGACAGGAGTCTCCTTGGACGATGATGTTTGCAGATGACATTGTGATCTGTAGTGAGAGCAGGGAGCAGGTGGAGGAAAACCTGGAGAGGTGGAGGTTTGCGCTGGAGAGAAGAGGAATGAAAGTCAGTCATAGTAAGACTGAGTACATGTGTGTGAATGAAAGGGAGGGAAGTGGAACAGTAAGGTTACAGGGTGAAGAGGTGAAGAAGGTACAGGAGTTTAAGTACTTGGGGTCAACAGTCCAGAGTAATGGAGAGAGTGGGAAAGAAGTAAAGAAGCGAGTGCAGGCAGGTTGGAGTGGGTGGAGAAAGGTGTCAGGAGTTCTGTGTGATAGGAAAATATCAGCAAGAATAAAGGGGAAGGTGTACAGGACAGTGGTGAGACCGGCCGTGCTGTATGGTTTACAGACAGTGTCACTGAAGAAGAGACAGGAGTCAGAGCTTGAGGTAGCCGAACTGAAGATGTTGAGGTTCTCTTTGGGTGTGACAAGATTGGACAGGATTAGGAACGAGTACATCAGAGGGACAGCCCATGTGGGACGTTTGGGGGACAAAGTTAGGGAGGCGAGATTAAGATGGTTTGGACATGTTCAGAGGAGGGAGAGTGAGTATATTGGTAGGAGAATGTTGGACATGGAGCTGCCAGGCAGGAGGCAAAGAGGAAGGCCAAAGAGGAGGTATATGGATGTAATTAATGAGGATTTGAAGCTAGTGGGTGCAAGTGTTGAGGATGCAGAAGATAGGGTTAGGTGGAGAGAGATGATTCGCTGTGGCGACCCCTGAAGGGAAAAGCCGAAAGAAGAAGAAGACAGAGATTTGCCTCATTCTAAGATCTTGGAGGACAGAAGACGGAGGCAGGTATAAAGTAAAATAACAGAGTTTATTGAAAAGCAGAAGTGAATGAAGTGAGTGAGGGTGGATAAGTCCAGGTGAAGCTCCACACGCCGGGTCACAGGTTGCAAACCAACGATATCTAGACCCTTTGGTGGTCAACGAACTTGGGAAACTACTGATAGAAAAGAGAGAGTCAGGTTAGTAGACACAGTATGTAGTAGTAGCTAGAATTTATGAGACTGGACAATGTGTGTGTTAGAGAGCATATTTTATGTGGTGAAGTAATGAGGGGTGCCAGGTGCCAGTGATTAGAACTCAGGTGATGAGGATCTGGTTTGCTGTGTGTGGGGAGAACCAGGAAAATCCATGACAGTAGGAGATAATGAGAGACTGCAGAGGAAATGACGTCTGACCATCAGGTTTATATATGGTTCTTCCCCAAAGTACATGTAAGAGCCGGTATGGTATGAAAACACTGTATTAAACTTTGTCAGTTTTATTACCCTATGTGTTATTTACTGCTTTTAAGTCAATGTACCTGGATGCTTAACGTTTTAGAGCATCTGATATGATGTGGGGCTTTTGTGTACTTTGTGTTCCAATCAAGTTTATTTGTTTTCATGAGTCATTTTGGAAGCACTCATCTTCCACTGAGTGCAGGGGGGAGGGTCAGAAAAAAAAAAAAAAAAAAAAATATATATAAATATACGTGTATATATATATATATATATATATATATATATATATATATATATATATATATACACGTATATGTATGTTGTGGACAGACATTTTGGGGATCATAAGTAGTGAGAGGAAGCTACGTCATCATTGTTACTGCCCGAACTCTTCAGCTAAGTGAGTTGGATAAAGTGCACCAACGGGCCCCAACAATCGCTTTGAGTACTGTTGAGGTTGTTGTTTTATTGACATAAACATCACTGTTGTTTTTTTTTTTACCTTGATTTGTAAGCCTTACGAATGTTATGTTCGCTGCTCGGGGGTTATATTTCTGAGAATTTGTTGTTGAAACTGCAGCCTAACTATTGCAGAACATAATTAATATGATTAATTTTTTTCTTGTTAGTCACCTTAAATGCTATTTCGTTTTTTTGTGTTGTTACGCTAAGGTAAAAGGAGATCAGCCAGTTCACCATCCCACTGCTGAGAATCCAGGATCCTGTTGCACCACTGCTATACATATTATATGTTATCCCTTAGTAACTAGCTAGTCAGGTGGTATTAGCTATGGGCCGTGGTGGTCTAGGTTTCAGGTGACTCCCACCTGTGAAAAAGGGGTTACATACAAAACACACAATAGTATTTAACCATAACCACGACTACTGTAAAGGTGGAATTCTGTTCATTCAGATGAGGAGAAGGATGTGCTGGACAATAAGGATCGTTTTCCTGAACTCGTATTGTCTCCAGACCTTGAGGAAATCACTGGTCACTTTTTAGAGATTAGAATGTTGTTATGTTGTTTCTGGTCCTCTGCCTCACTTAGGAGGAGCAACCAGAGTGGAAAGCCACCAATACATAAAAGAAATAAAGATTTACAATGGATAATTTTACATAGAATTGTCTCCATCAATTCCTTTGTCTCTATTTTGTGTCCAGAGACCAGTCTTGAGTATCTTTCTTTTTTTTGCCTTGAGATAAAACTGTCTTTCACACTTTTATGCAATGTTCCAGACTACAGCCTCTTTTTACTTTTGTACAAAAGATTTTTGGTTGTTTTGACACATCCTTTTCACTGCAAACCTTATCCTTGGTGTAAAATATACATGCAATTGGCAAGCCAAATGTAAGCTTTTAAACATCACCCTAGGACAAGCAAAAATGGGTATTTGCATTAGCAGGAAAAACAAGGTTGAACAAAAAGGAAGCCACAATTTTGTTATGGTAACCACAGCACTACTAAAGTTCAAAATTGTGGTCGATTTTCTCTTTTATAAGAAAATGAAAAACCTAGCAACTTTAAAGAAAATTTGGTGTTATCAAAGAGCACTTTGTTTGCTTACTGATGACCAATTGCAATTTGTACATTGTACGCTGTCTTAATGTTTTTTGTTTGTTTGTTTTTATTCTTTTTTTTTTCTTTTTAATGGAAATGTTATCTATTCAAAGATGAACTGTGGCCATCTGTGATAAACGTTACTTTGAAAATTAAACTACTAAACTAAAACACTTCTGTTAACCTACAGATACCAATGGAGAAAATGTACAGATCAAAATGCATACTTTTTATTATTATTGTTATTGTATAATCATGATTTCTATTTGTCCCCGTAGACAATAGTATATGAGGAAAACATTTAATCAGCCGTAATTAACATTAAAACAGATATTAGTTATCTATTGTTCCTCCAGTAGACTGTGAGACCTCTTCAGACTCAGGAGTTACCTCGTTGTAAGAAGTTAACTAGTAGTTACTGCTAGTAACTTAGTGTTAATGAAGTATTATTCATTCATTCTTTCTTAATTCTTTCTTAGTGACTTACAAGTTATGGGACAGTACTGTAAAGTTTAGCAATATTACAGAGATTCGCCTCATTCTAAGAAATTTGGGGAACACTTGAGAGGATGTGAATTTAAATCATTATTCCACAGAGTCAAGATAATCCGTGGATTTTGTCAGAACTCAGAGTCCTCCTCTGAGGTGACACATCAACTAGGTGGTTTCTAAGATCTGCCAATTACCAATAAAACATTTTCTTGCTAAACAGAGTCAAAATTAGATGAATAAAACAGACTTCTCCAGCTTGAATGAGATCAGGAAAGTCCCAACTTTAATGCAGCCAAAACAGAGATCTTCAAAGTAAACTTCTCAGAAATATTTCCTCAGCATCAAAGTCAGCCAAACAATCCAACATCCAGGCATGCTGCAGTCGAGTACACAAAATCTCAGTCAGGCTATCACTATTTATGCCCCGTTACTTAATTTACATAGTTTAGCCAATTTCTTATTATTTCTGGTTTGAAGATTTTAATACCCTCCTACCTGTTTTGCATAGCTCCTCCCAGTTTCCTATAATTTTTAGTTTTTACACTACCCTCTCTTTTTCTTTTCCCTTTTATGGATTTCCTGTCTTTTAACATTGCACAAAATTTGTTCCTGACTCTCAAGAGATGTGTGTGTATGCGTGGATCTTCCACCTAAGTTCTCATGGATTATTTTCTTCACTTTTCTCTCGTTTTGACTTCACTTCATAGTGTAAGCCTTAAGTTAACCCCATAAGTTTATGTAAATTTCGTATTTCGTATCTCGACCCCCCCCTTGGGTGGGATAGATTCTGGGGCTAAGCGAGTGGCTGGCTGACTCTTCGGTGGTGGAGTTCCTCTCTCCTATCTTCATGCTGTTGCGGAACCTATGGCATTTTCCCGTGTGTATTTGGTGTGTTCACTGGTGGTGTGCTGTTTAACACTTTTCCCTCCCTCCTTTTAGAGCAGCCTTTAGCCATCGTGGTAAGTTCCAGCCTGTCCCCTGTATTGGGGATTAGTGACATAGCATTGAGTTGGGCTTTAGCCCACAGGCCTCTGTGTTTATGTGTATGTAAGTGAACAGATTATGGTTTTTGTTATCATGTTGTGCTTTTAATATTGTGGAAAATTTTTATGTATAAATAAAGATTTATTTAGGTTTATTTTTGTTAATCCTGTCCCTGCATGACCAGTGGGAACAAATTTGTCTTGTCTATTTTGGATAAATCCTATTTTGGATTAATGTACAACTCAAAAGAATAAACTATTTCCTGGGGCAAAATACCATTGTCAATAATGGTCAATAATGACATTTATCATATTGTACTGTTCCAATTAGACTTGCTGAAATTGCGCTTTTGCCACATTTACTAAACTCCACCTGTTCTAATGAGAAATATCTACAATACACTCGTCCTGTGTCTTTGTGCTGCATGATATTATAATGAACCCCCAGAAGCAGATGTCAGAAAATCCATATGTTTATTAGCAGTAGAAATGTGATTAGAAACTCTTAGAAGCAAATTCTGAAGCTAAAATTATGGTCAGAGGACAGGCACAGTTCAAAAAACTAACAATACAATAGCAAACGATTTGCATTGAATCGTTGAGTAAGCATGCTTATGAATGTAAAAACCAAGAAGTGGGTGGGTCAGTATTCAGGAGAGCGCTCCCACTAGGCTTCCTATGACTCTGTTGTGTTGGAGACCCCTGCTTTAGAAACAATAAGATATAATACAGAGGTGATTGAGCTCAAACTTAAATCAACAGAGTCTGAGACACTGAGATGGAATTAAAATACAATTATCTCATTTATATTGCTTCCATCATCATGATCATCAGAATCATAAGAAATATACAATACATCTATGAGATAAAGAAAAGTATTTGTGCACTCTGTATCTGTGAATGATTACAGAGGAAACAAGAGCAGAGACTGAAACTCAATTATCATTTAATATTGTCTTTGATATTGTATAGATTTAGCACTTTTCATTTAAAATGATACACGTCATTGAGAAACATGTTTCTCCCAGATCCAGGGAAATTTAGCAGAACATTTCTGGTCATTCCAAGTGCCAGTTGAACTTGAACCGGAAATCACAGCACAGTCCTCGTCACCTACATTATTCGGTTCCCCTCCAGCCCAGGACCTGAAACTAAGAGAATCAGATCTGATTCAATTTCCTTCAGTTCACACATTGAACTGAATCCTTTCAGCCTCTGTTTACTGAAATGCACAGTGGAACAATAAAAAATACAAGTATAATAAGGAATAATCTTTGTTCAAGCAGGAGAACATTATTAAGATGATTTCATTTGTATTACATGATAAAAACAGGGAAATATTTTCTTACCCAGTGTTCAGTGGTGTATCGTCCACCCATTTCCACTCTCCCTCATTTACTGTGTCACTCAGACCAATCCAAGTCTCAGGGTTGTTCAGCTGTTTAATGATGAACTCCTTTAAATGACATAAAAAACAGCAGAATAAAAAAGGTTTTCTCTCTCTCTCTCTCTCTCTCTCTCTCTCTCTCTCTCTCTCTCTTTCCATGCGCATGCGCGTGTAAGCGAGTGTGTGAGCGTGGACGGAGCATGTGAGCGCGTAGTGAAGGTGTGAGTGAAAACTCAGTCTTTTTGCTATTTTCTTTATGTTGTACAGTATGTTGTGTGATTTGAGTGAGCATTGAGTGGTGTGTAGCGAGTAGAGTGTGTGTGTGTGTGTGTGTGTGTGTGTGTGTGTGAGAGAGAGAGAGAGACGCTGTAGCGGAAGCCTTGTTTTTTTGGTTCTGGCATCATGGCTTTTTTAAACCTGACACATAAGCAGGGGGTTTAAACTCTTACCGACTGTCACGTAAACTGTAGAGTGCTCTTCAGTGGTAGCTAGGCTAATCGGTGAGAAGAGCAATGTTTGTGCATGAGCTTCACGATGTTGAGGTTGTGGTCAAATCTCTCTCTCTCTCTCTCTCTCTCTCTCTCTCTCTCTCTCGCTCTCTCTCTCTCTCTCTCAAAAGGGGTTGTAATAAAAGACACTCTGGTCAAAGATTTTCTCCTCAGTAGCCCCACAAAAAGAGTTATCGTGTCTAATGTCCATCAACTGTCTAGATTTGGAAAACTCGTGTCACCAATAAAAATGATCCCAGCAGGCTGTAAAGACCCCGAGCTGAGGCACATTATGTCTTATAGAAGACGTGTACATGATTTTAAACAGCAGGCATGAAGACCTGAACATCATGTTTAAAATAAATGTAAATGGAGAGGAAGTCGTTATTTATAGAAAGTGTTTTGTGTGGTCAGGAGGGACATGTAATCAGGAACTGTCCTGAGAAAGAGGTTAAAGGTAACCAGAAGACAGAAATGCTAAAAGCAAACAAAGAAAAAACAAACAAGACAATGAAGAGGGCAGTGTACAGGAAAAACGTCAGGAAGAAATAAAACAGCAAAAAAGTAACACAGAAAGTCAAGAAGAAGAAGAGAAAATAACTGAGCCAGAAGCAGAACAGATGGAGACAGGAAAAGAGAATCCAAAAGTTGACATTAATGACAATACAGGACAGAACCCAAAGACCATCAATAATCATGTTGATGAGTCTGTAGCTACAGACAACACAGATCTGATCACAGAAGATTTAGTTTCACTGTGGTCAAATCCAAGAGAAAATCTAAAGCAGGTAGTAGTGGCCCACAGACCAGGAAGAAAGGGCTAGTTGAAATGGGACAAGAAAAACAAATCATAAGCAGTCAGTAAGCAGTGATGGAGTCGGGCAGTGAACAAGATACTAACAAGGAAACAGAAAGAGATGAAGACAAAATAGCGAACAAACAGGTATATATAAAGCAAAAGAAATCAAAAGGTTTCTCCAAAAGACAAAGAATATGAAAGGAGTTAGAATAAACCAGCACTTCCCTGATAAACAAAGCTTTGTGGACTCAGCCACAACCATAATTTTATTAAAATTAATATCAATTTTATTTCGTTAGCTAAATTTTATTTAACAGATTTTATTGTTTAAAACATAATTTCAATGTTTTTAAAGCTAGTGAAATAACACCTGTTAGTTTTTCAGACCAGACCTTTTCAGACCAGAGTTTTTATTGCAAATCGTAAACCTAGAAGTGCATTTTAATGTTTCTTTACTGAATGATGATAATTTTATTGAGTCTTTTAGATTTTTCTGGACTTCTTTTTAGAAAAGAAAAGAGAGATTTCTCCTCCTGTAGACAATGGTGGGACCATGGGAAGGTTTTGAACCAGAAGCTCTGTCAGTAGTACGCTGCCAACGTCACAAGGGTCATCACCAAGTCGAGGACATTTTGAGAACCTCAAAGCAAAAAAAGCATTTATGGTGGATCTATTGGGCACAAAGGCACATGGAGCTCTCGTCTGTTCACGTTTTAAAGGAAGCAATGAACTACACGCCCCCTCACAGTTCTTCTTCAGACTGGAGAAAAAGAACGGACAGAGCAGATTCATGCACACACTATGCACAACGGATGGGCAACACATAACACACAGTAATGACATCAGACGGTATGCCACAAACTTCTACAGAGATCTGTACGAGAGTGAATACAGAGACAATGAAGAGCTGTTAGAGAGCTTTCACAGAGGACTCCCAAAGGTTTCCCCAGAGGACAATGCTGCACTGGAAGGTCCCATGGTTCTGGAAGAGCTGCAGGCCGCCTTGAACACCATGCCGGGGGGAAAAGCACCTGGAATAGACGGCCTACCAGCAGAATTCTACAAGTTCTTTTGGCAGGAACTGGGAGAAGATCTGCTGGAGGTTCTCACTGAAAGCTGTGAAGAAATGTCTCTACCCCTGGGCAGCCGAAGAGCGGTAATCACACTTCTCCCCGAGACAGGGGATCTACAGGACATTAAGAACTGGCCTCCAGTGTCACTGCTCTGCAAAGACTACAAGATAATGTCCAAAGCGCTGGCCAACCGTTTCAGAGATGACATGGACTCTATAATACACGTTGACCAAACATGCTGTGTGCCCAATAGATCCATGATTGATAACGTTTCTTTGATTCGGGACATTTTGGACGTCTCCAGCTCATTGGCAATTGGTCTGATTTCACTGATTCAGCTTTTGACAGGGTTGAGCATCAATACCTCTGGAAAACTCTGGAGGCTTTTGGTCTCAAGCCCAGTCTTATAGCAATGATAAAGTTGATGTACCAGGATGTTGAAAGTGTACTCAAGATCAATGGAGGGTTAAGCGCTCCCTTTAATGTAAATAGGGGAATCAGACAAGGCTGTTCTTTATCAGGTGTTGTACACTTTCTCAACTAACAATTTTTACACAGATTACAAATGTCTTTAAATGTTTTTATTCTTAATGGTTTTAGTGCTCCACATGTTTTATCTGTGTAGGCAGATGATGTTATGGTATTAGTACAGAATCAAAACGGAATTAAGGTTTTAGAAAAAATTGTTTCTGATTTTAGCCAAGTTTCCTCGTCACAAATCAACTGGAGAAAATGTGAAGCCATTGCATTAGGAAATTGGACCCTAGGCTTAACAAAACTACCAAGTGGACTAAATTGGTTAAAAGAATTCAGATACCTAGGGATTTATTTAAATGATGAAAAGAAAAACTTGGTAGGATAATTAGGAAAAATAGAAAGTAAACTAAAAAACTGGGAATGGCTTAAACCAAACATGTCACTAAGTGGAAGGGTACTGGTGGCCAACAGTCTAGTAGCCTCAACACTGTGGCATCGCCTAGCTTGCCTGGAGCCCCCTACGGGCCTTGTTGAAAAAAATTCAAGCAGCACTATTCAGCTTTGTATTGGAAAAATTACACTGGATTCCTCAGTGTTCTCTTCCTCCCTAAGGAAGAAGGAGTTCAGGGCTTAGTTGACATTAGGAGCAGAATCGCCTCATTTCATTTTCAAACAATACAAAAATACCTTATAGAATCTGATTAGCTGATATGGAGAGATTTTATGAGTTTTGTTCTGCAAAAAATCAGTGGCTTTGGTTGTGATTTCACTTTATTTTTAATGGATCCAACTGTTTTAAATGTTTTTAAAATGTATTATTTTTATAAAAGGGTTTTGGACATTAAAGACACTTCTGCAGTCCTCACACTGTCCCAAAATGTCACAACTTTGAGGAGACTAGTGGACGCTGCAGTACTGGATTTCAAAGACATGAGAGCAGTGATCGGGCTACGGTCACTGTTCAACTGATTTTATTATTGATGATAAACCTGAGAGTATGTTCCAAAGTATGTTTTATTTATGAAAAACAGAAATTGGAAGTGACTAATTTTATTGTCGGAGAAGCAAAAATCCCGATTTACAATAAAAAATGTTACCTGTTTTATTGATGAAGCTGAACTGGTTATTAACACCCTTTTGCACTAAAAAAACTTTTTTAAAAATGCTGCTGGTTTTTAACTGTCTATTGTAACTTATTGGTTATTTAATAAAGCTGAGTTAAAAAGCAAAAAAAAAAAAAAATCAAGTATCTCTCTCTCTCTCTCTCTCTCTCTCTCTCTCTCTCTCTCTCTCTCTCTCACCTGTTCCTCTTTACTGTTTATGATCACCAGGTCTGCTCCTATGACCTTGCAGTCTTTTCTGCTCTCCTCCCAGTTCTTCGTCTCATTAGATATAACATAAAAACTGGAACTAAAACTGAAACACTTCTGTTTACCTACAGATACCAGTGGAGAAGATTTACAGATCAAAACACATTATTTTATTATCATGTTTATTATCAAGTCATGATTTCGTTTTGTCCACGTAGACAATAGTATATGAGGAAAACATTTAATCAGCCGTAAATAACATTATAACAGATATCAGTTATCTATTAGTATTTATCTATTGTTACTTATTTCAAAGTAACCTACAAGTTCAGGGACTTGTAAAGTATTGTAAAGTATTAGCAATATTATAGAGATTCACTTCATTCTAAGATCTTGGAGGAACATGTGAGAGGATGTGAGTTTAAATCATTATTCTACAGATTCAAGATGGTATGTAGATTTCCACTGAGGGCATTTAACTGTTGAACAGAAAATTTAAAACAAAATTCAGCTACTTACTTGAACTACAAAATGTTCTCAGGTATCTGTCTCTATCTTCCCGTAACTGGTCTCTGTCTTTAGTCAGGTTATTGTAACTGGTCTGTAACTGGTCTCTGTCTTTAGTCAGGTTATTGTAACTGGTCTGTAACTGGTCTCTGTCTTTAGTCAGGTTATTGTAACTGGACTGTAACTGGTCTCTGTCTTTAGTCAGGTATAGCCGGTAAGGCTATCAATGTTAGGATCACACAGTTATAGGCCAGATTGCTAGGTTCGCTAAGGAGGGCAAGGAAAAGTGAATGCGAATCACAAAGACAGACAGACCAGGAAAATCACTTTCACCAAGATGGTTTGATTTACTTAAAGAAAAAAAGTTTAAATGGGTATAAATCTGGAATGTAAACAAAAATAAAATGACAATGAAACAATAACAGTATAACAAAAAAAATAGTTTTTCCCTTCTTTCCTTTAAATAACTTTAAAGGTCTTGAGCTCCTTTATGGTTACTTGACCTAATTGTATTTTATTTTTGTTTATATTTGTATTACAATTGCTATTTTGGATATTAATGTACAACTAAAGTAATTCAAACTTAACGTTATTTTATAATCTAGTATATTTTTTTGGAGCTTTGTTCCCTACAAAATTTGTTAAATTAGAACATTTTACCCACAAAGGAATTTACAATTTCAGATACACAACAGATTACATCAAGTGAAATAAAGATATACATGGAAATTATTCAAACATGTCAAATGGTATCCTGAGTGAATAGTTCTCAACCCATGGAACAAAAATATATGAATGTGTGTAAGGAAAATAGTCCTTTGAATGAAAATGACAAATCCAACAAATGCAAAAGTCTTGGTGTAATGTGTGCAATTGTTGATGCTGTAAATGTTCAATAGTGCAGCAATCAGTTATATGCAATGAGGTAATTACTGAGAGATACCGACAAAGCTGGGTGAATACCCCTCGTAAGAGCAGATAAGGCACGGATCACTTGATGAATCGTGAATTCTCTCTCGTCTCCCTTAGGGTTCTCAAACTGGACGGCTCGCCATCTCAGGATCACAGCTTTTCCTAGTCCTCAAAAAACTCGACCAAATCCGGGAAATTTCACTAAATCACATCGGATGCTACTCAGTCCACAATCGACTAACATCCACTTCAATCTTGCCAATCATCACACTTTTAATCCACATTAAAACACCCGCGACCTGCGATGCGTGTGCTCTCCGTGTAATTACTTCCGTCTTACCTCTGTGACGTCATGCACGGCGCCAGTCATAATAGACTATAATGTTAGCGGTTTTTTCCTTATTTATTTTTTAAACTATTTTTCCTTTGTTAATAGTGCAACAGAACAACTTTTAAAATAAATTATATTACTTTTGTTAGTGTTTAAATTGAAAATATAATTAATGCAAATTACATTTTATTTTCCACCAGCAGTTCAACTCTGACCTGTGTTACACCCTCCCCCCTTAGTCTATGCAAGTCCCTTTGCATGGCTGTAAC
Source organism: Tachysurus vachellii (assembly GCF_030014155.1). Lineage (NCBI taxonomy): Eukaryota > Metazoa > Chordata > Actinopteri > Siluriformes > Bagridae > Tachysurus > Tachysurus vachellii. Next base: position 37,189,545 of record NC_083461.1, on the reverse strand, counting down.
CTAAAGTTTTAGGGTTTGGAGTGTCTAATTGATCTGGGTTGTTCTGTAAGTGATTCGACGAAAGCAGTGTTCAACCCCTGAAGCAAAGACTGAATGATTGATATCATTGGGTTTCCCAACTCTGGATAAGTTAGTCTTTTTGACTTCTGCTTCACTCTTTTAGACCTTCTTAGATGACTTTCATCCTCACTCTCATCTTGATCTGTTTCATCCTCATCAGGGTCAGGTGAACTCAGTCTGCTGTTCTGCACTGAAACATCGGGTGTAGTTTCTTCAGTTTGCAAATGCGTTTCATTGTCTTGTTTCCTTTGGTTTTCATTAAGTACATCAAGTGTCGGCTCTTCTACTTGAGGTACTTGCTTTCTTTCTTTCAGGTTTTCCTTTACAGGTTCTGCAGGACTGCATGAGGATTCAACTTCTGGTAAGTTCTGCATTTCAGGTGAGCATTCAGTGCCGGGAAGGTATTCAAGTTCAGATGGATTCCCCAACGACACATCTCCTGCATTCACAGGCTCTGAATCATCACGTGGGACAAGTGCTACGTTAGGTGAGATTCGGTTTGCAGAATCCCAGTTAAGAGGGACCTCTGTAGGTTTCCTTATAACATCGTACTCCTGGATGAACCTTTCTGAGGTAATGGTTGGAACTACAGAGATTTGAGGTGCATAGTCATCCTCATCAGAGCTTTGACAGTTCTCTAAACATTCATCAGTGTCCTCAACTCTGCTTCGTCTGGTTAAACGTTTTTCCTGAGGTTTCGTCATGCCGACCTCATCTTCTGGAAATGAAGGCAAAAACCCACAAGGTAACAATAAATCTCTGTGCAATGTTCGTAAGGGACCTTCTTGTTTCTCAGGTTTCACTGTATAGACAGGTAGTTCACCAGCACGACCTACTACAACGTGCACTACAGGATCCCACCTGTCAGCCAGTTTATGTTTTCCACGTAACCTCACATTTCTGACCAGCACACGGTCACCTTCCTCAAGAGATGACTCAGTCACTCTGCGATCAAAACGGACTTTGTTCCTTTCTGCGGTTTTGGCCGCATTCTTCTGAGCTAGCTTGTAGCTCTCCTGTAGGTGACTTTTTAGTGACTGAACATATTGAGAATGGAACTTAGGACTGTCACGGTTCATCGTGGTGTTGAAAATCAAGTCTACCGGCAGTCTTGGCTGCCGTCCGAACATAAGTTCGTATGGTGTGAAACCCGTTGTATCGTGCTTTGTGCAGTTATAAGCATGCACAAGGGGTTTAACAAAGTCTTTCCAGTGAACTTTATCCTGAGCTTTTAAAGTACCAAGCATCCCCAACAGTGTGCGGTTGAAACGCTCAACTGGGTTCCCTCTTGGGTGGTACGGTGTGGTTCGGACCTTTTTAATTCCAGCAATGTCACAGAGTTCTTTAATGGTTTTGGACTCAAAATCAGGTCCTTGATCACTGTGGAGCTTTTCAGGCACACCTTAATGAGCTATAAAATTCTCCCACAGGCTCTTGGCGACTGTTCTAGCTTTCTGATTTGGAGTTGGAACCGCAACCGCATACTTGGTGAAATAGTCAGTTATCACCAAGACGTCTTTGGTGTTGCTCCGGTCGGGTTCCAATGACAAAAAGTCCATGCACACTAGCTCTAGTGGCCGGGTAACTTGAATGTTCACTAGGGGTGCTGCTCTTTCTGGCAAAGCTTTTCTACATACGCAACGACTGCAGGTCTTGATTTTGTTTTCAACATCACTAGCCATCCTGGGCCAATAGAATCGGGACCGGATGAGATCAAGGGTCCGTTCTATTCCCATGTGACCCATGTTGTCATGCAGGCTTTCCATGGTCATGGCTCTCAACTCCGGTGGAAGGACGAGTTGGTAAGTTGTACAATCTCCAACAGTTCTTTTACGGTAGAGAACACCATCCTTCAATTCAAGTTTTCTCCATTCTCTCAACAGGAAAGTAAGTTCTGGGAGCTCATGTCTCAGTGCAGGTAGGATAGCGTCTCCTGATTCCAAGTAAAAAATTACTTCTCGCATGGCTGGATCATTTCTCTGCTTTTCCTTTAACTCCTGTTCTGACATACAGGGAACAACTGAAGATCCTTCCATCAGCTCATAATCTTTGGGAATCGCTTCTGGGCACATAGAGAGTGACTCGACAAGAGTGATACAACTGTTGTTACCAACCTGACATAATGAGTGCTTGTCACAGATTGCTTGGATTACATCAGTGGGAACCAGGGTGGAATTAGCCGCTTCAGATGAATAGTACAAGGTGAACTGCCGTATGCGATCTTGCTCCTTCTGCGATACAGAATCATTCACCAGATCACCATGAGGTCGTCTTGAGAGTGCATCTGCGTCGAGATTGCTCTTCCCAGGGCGATACTGGAGGGTGAAGGAGAAAGTGGACAAAGCAGACAGCCACCTGTAGCTGGTTGCATCCAGCTTGGCTGATGTTAAAACATACGTGAGGGGGTTGCTGTCGGTGATCACTTTAAAACTGCTTCCATAAAGGTAATCACAAAACTTTTCAGTAACAGCCCACTTCAGAGCAAGGAATTCCAGCTTGTGGGCAGGATATCGGGCCTCACTCTTTGACAACCCTCGACTAGCATATGCGATTACTCGAAGCACTCCCTCTTGCTCCTGATAGAGTGCTGCCCCAAGCCCGGTAGTGCTCGCGTCTGTATGCAGCACATATGGCAAACCAGGGTCTGCAAATCCTAATATCGGCGCTTCTGTAAGTTTCGTAATGAGTGTTTCAAATGCTCGCTGGCAGTCAGCTGTCCATCGCCCTCCAAAAGGCTCTTTGGGATCAAAGTAGGTCTTTTCCTTTCTTTGCACCTTGCAACTCCTCTGAAGAGGAGGATACCCCACAGTCAGCTCGTTCAGTGGTTTCACCAGCTTCGCATAGTCCTTAATAAATCGTCGGTAGTAACCGGAGAAACCCAGAAAGGAACGCAACTCTTTCAGGTTCCTTGGATTTGGCCAGGTCTTAATGGCTTCTATTTTTTGAGGATCTGTCTCCACACCATTTTCTGAGATAATGTGACCAAGATATTTCACTGACTGCTGGAAAAACTTGCACTTTTCCAACGAAAGCTTTAGCCCATAGTCTTTCAAACGTCCCAGGACATGAAGAAGACGTCGCTCATGCTCTTCTAGAGTATCTGAAAAGACAATTAAATCGTCCAAGAACACTAGGACTTCTGAAAGGTTGATGTCACCCATGCACTTCTCCATCAGCCTTTGGAATGTGCTGGGAGCATTAGTGATGCCCTGCGGCATCCTATTAAACTCCCAAAAACCCAGCGGGCATACGAAGGCAGTCTTGGGTTTGTCTTTCTCTTCTAGTTCAATCTGGTAATACCCAGATTTGAGATCAAGCACTGAGAACCATTTTGAACCTCGAAGTGCTGAAAAAGTTTCTTCTAAATTGGGTAAGGCATATGCGTCTTTGATGGTTTGCATATTCAGCTTCCGATAATCAATGCAAAGCCTTATGTCACCGTTCTTCTTCCTTACTACAACGATAGGGGAAGAGAAAGATGATTCTGACTCACGAATGATACCGGCTTCAAGCAATTCCTCCAGATGTCGGCGGACAGCTTCAAGATCATTGGGATGGATCGGTCTGGCTTTATGCTTGAAGGGGGTTTCGTCATGTAACTTGATGCTGTGTTTTACTTTGTTTGTCTGTCCAACGTCCATGTCGTGCAATGCAAAAACGTCTGGCATAGCGCACAGTTTCTGAGTGATTCTCCTCTTCCATTCCTCTGGCAGACAGGAATCACCGAAGTCAAAACAGAGGTCTTCAATGGGTTTTATACGAGCACTTGACGCTGAGCAATCAGATTGCACAAAGTTGTGCGGCATCACTTTCTGCAAAGCATGAATGTCTGCAATCACACTCTTGCCAGGGATGATGATGTCATGCTCTGTCTCATTCTTTACCACCACTGGAACTTTCTGTGATGGGTGCTGAGGTAGGTTTAGTAAACAGCTGGCAACTAGCAGCCCTCCAGGAAAAGGTGAACACGAAGGAGGTTCCATCACAGCCCCCCTCTCTGCTACTTGTCCTCTTACACTCACCACTCCTTCAAGAACAGCATTTTGACCGGCAGGAACAACAACAGGGTCAGCACCAGGCAGCCTAACAATTCCCATGTTACTGTTTTCTTTCTGTTGGCGCCTGTGTTCGATGGTCTGAATCACAGCTCTGTAGCCAAATGGAATGGCTTTACAGACTGAACCATTGGCTTCAAGATATTTGTCGTATGCAAGATCCAAGGTGTTCGTGCCTATTAGCACCTTTGGCTGGGCAATACCACCAGTCTCTGGAATTACTAAAGCAAGGGTCAAGACTTCAACATTAGACCCAAGGAAGTCTCTGGGAAATGTGACCTTCACCTCAACATAACCCAGGTAAGGTACTGATTGACCATTTGCTGCTTCTACCTCTAACAGATTATCCAAGGAGGTTATGCTTAATCCAGGTAAATTTTGCTCATAAAAAGACTGGGAAATGGTCGTTACTTGGGACCCTGTATCAAGTAGACAAGAACAAGGGTTCCCTTCGATGTTCACTTGAGCAGTGCACTTCGTGCCAATTAATCCTTTGGGTAGGCCAACCGGATGGCGTTTTCCATAAGACTTGAGATAGCTCACATTGTTTGGCTTCTTGAGACTTGCTTGACAATTGACAGCCCTTGTACGTCTCGCTACAAGGACTGGCTGGCATTTAAAGCTTCCGAAACACTGGGACCATGCTGAATGTCCCACAGGGCTTGGCGTTCCTTCAACTGCTTCCTCTTATCAGCTACCAGAAACGGATTTGGATCATTTTCGCAAATTGAAACGACATGCCCATCCTCACCACATTGAAAACAATAGCCTGGCCTGGGCCTGTGATGTAGCCTGTGGTCAGCTATATGGGGGTTCTCTCTGGCAGATCTCATTGTTGTGTGCTTCATTCTGCTTGGATTATTCTTTGGCTCTGGGTTCTTTTGCACTTTGAGCTTAGACATTTGACTCTGGAGCTCTGTGACTTGCTGCTTGAGCTCAAGGACAGTGTTCGACTGCGATACGCTTTGTCCTGTCTGTTTACTCCTTTGTTTAGCGAGCTGGCTCTGGAGCTTGGCAACCTGCCGTTTTAATTCAGCAACCTCAGTCCCTTCTGACTTTTCATTCTCACTTTGTTCAAGAGGGTTAGCAGTGACAATATGGGAACTGGCTTTTTGTCTCTGTGCACCTAGGTGCTGTCTCATGCGACTTTCCTTGGCAAAGTGTTTGTTCTCCTCACTGCGCAACTGCAAGAGTAACTCAGGGAATGGGGGTGGTCTGTTCCTCTTATGTTCAAGCTGAAGATTTGCTATTAGGGTGTCATCCCAACAGCCTCGACAGAATTGTTTCAGAAGTTGTCGGTCAGCTTCATCTGCAGAAATACCGCCTCTTTTTATCACTTTGAGAAGGTTAGTGTACAACCGTTGTAAGTACAAGGACGGCTTTTCACTCGCGTTTTGCAGCATATTCAGAAACCTTGCAAAGAGATCATCACCGTCCTCTATCGTATCAAAAGCTGAGTCTAAGATTTCAAGGTAAGCAACTGGTAAGGCTTTTGCACCTAACTGCTTGACAATTTCTGATGCTGGCGGCAATAGGCTGTCTAATATCCTCCTAGACCGATGCAATTCAGAAAGTGAAGGGTCTTGAAGAATTAACTCTACACTGTACCGCCAAGTATCGTAATCAACTTCACCAGCAGGACGGGGAACTTTGCCTGAGAATACCCTTAGCCTGAACGATGCATTAGAGGGTGAAACGCAATCACTTTTCACAATGTGCTCTACAACCATCCTTTGGACTTCAGTTGGGTTCACATCCTTTGCTTCCAATGTTGGTGAAAAGTTTCCTGTAACCACTCTGTGGACTGTATCAGAGTTGCGTTCTCCTGAATAATCAGTTTGGTTTGGTGGAGAAGGAATGTCGGAGGAAGAAGGATTGGTCATTTTGGATGAATCAGTGAGATTGTCAGCAACGGAGACAGTGGCTGAGAGAAGCTGCTCTTTCACAAGTTCATCAAAAGTTCTGCCACTGAGCTTCGCTATTCTCTTCAGTTCATCAAAATAATGGGCGGTTGCATGTTCAGTTACTGCTAACGTATAGACATTTGACAGAAGCCTTATGTGGTAAGCAACGTTGTGGGGACTCACAAAAGTGTAAGGCAAAAGTGGTTTAAGAGTCACTAATGCAGAACTACTGCTGTACTCTACAACAACTTCTTTATGATAGGGCGATTTGGGATTGTCTATGCGAATGTGTCTATGAACACGACCATACTTGATTAAGAATTCAGTCAGGTCTTCATCAATTTCTGAGTTTGTCAGTCCACTAATTATCACTGAGTTTTCAATTATGACATTTTCAAGCTCAACTACTTCCATGTTGACACTATTTGCACCTCTTTCAAATACCAAGTTATTCTCCTGGTCTCGTGTCTTTAGGGTTTCTGAAAAATTTTGAGTATAATGCCCTCCTGGCTGGCTCGCCACTTACTATAGCCGGTAAGGCTATCAATGTTAGGATCACACAGTTATAGGCCAGATTGCTAGGTTCGCTAAGGAGGGCAAGGAAAAGTGAATGCGAATCACAAAGACAGACAGACCAGGAAAATCACTTTCACCAAGATGGTTTGATTTACTTAAAGAAAAAAAGTTTAAATGGGTATAAATCTGGAATGTAAACAAAAATAAAATGACAATGAAACAATAACAGTATAACAAAAAAAATAGTTTTTCCCTTCTTTCCTTTAAATAACTTTAAAGGTCTTGAGCTCCTTTATGGTTACTTGACCTAATTGTATTTTATTTTTGTTTATATTTGTATTACAATTGCTATTTTGGATATTAATGTACAACTAAAGTAATTCAAACTTAACGTTATTTTATAATCTAGTATATTTTTTTGGAGCTTTGTTCCCTACAAAATTTGTTAAATTAGAACATTTTACCCACAAAGGAATTTACAATTTCAGATACACAACCGATTACATCAAGTGAAATAAAGATATACATGGAAATTATTCAAACATGTCAAATGGTATCCTGAGTGAATAGTTCTCAACCCATGGAACAAAAATATATGAATGTGTGTAAGGAAAATAGTCCTTTGAATCCAAATGACAAATCCAACAAATGCAAAAGTCTTGGTGTAATGTGTGCAATTGTTGATGCTGTAAATGTTCAATAGTGCAGCAATCAGTTATATGCAATGAGGTAATTACTGAGAGATACCGACAAAGCTGGGTGAATACCCCTCGTAAGAGCAGATAAGGCACGGATCACTTGATGAATCGTGAATTCTCTCTCGTCTCCCTTAGGGTTCTCAAACTGGACGGCTCGCCGTCTCAGGATCACAGCTTTTCCTAGTCCTCAAAAAACTCGACCAAATCCGGGAAATTTCACTAAATCACATCGGATGCTACTCAGTCCACAATCGACTAACATCCACTTCAATCTTGCCAATCATCACACTTTTAATCCACATTAAAACACCCGCGACCTGCGATGCGTGTGCTCTCCGTGTAATTACTTCCGTCTTACCTCTGTGACGTCATGCACGGCGCCAGTCATAATAGACTATAATGTTAGCGGTTTTTTCCTTATTTATTTTTTAAACTATTTTTCCTTTGTTAATAGTGCAACAGAACAACTTTTAAAATAAATTATATTACTTTTGTTAGTGTTTAAATTGAAAATATAATTAATGCAAATTACATTTTATTTTCCACCAGCAGTTCAACTCTGACCTGTGTTACACAGGCTATTGAAACTGGACTGTAATTGGTCTCTGTCATTAGTCAGGTTATTGTAACTGGACTGTAACTGGTCTCTGTCTTTAGTCAGAATGCTGAATTTGATCCACAGAACTGTGACAGCAGTCAGCAAGGAAACAAACAGAAGCAGCACCAACCACACTGCAGTCAGTCTGCAACACCTGCTCCATGCAGTGTCTCCTCCTACAGGTACATGAACACCAAAGGCTCAGGTTTTAGTATCTCAAACTTATCTAACATTTACAGTCTAACATAAACACTGAGCTGGAGAACATCTTAGTAACTCTATCCTGCCGTCGGTATGAAACTCCTCCTTTTCCACTAATGCATGCAGTGATAGGCGGAGCTTTGGGCTGGTTTTGAATAAGCTGACTGGCTTACGAAAACATGTATGTGTAATAATATAATAATTTTATAATGGTACAAAAATAAGGAAATGTTCCTGTCTGCTGAGGCCTTTGATTACAGTTTACAGCTATAAGATAAATTGGTTTCACAGTTGTCTCAATGGTTTACGTGTTATCGACAGTATAATCTGTTTATAAATTGCAGAAATCAGATTTAAATGTTTATGTCTTGTGTTAAAACACATGCAGATAACGTAACACAAAGGTGATATGAAACAGAAAGACTAGCAAAGCTAAAAAACAAGCTGAGTAAAGAGAGGAAGTTACTCAATTCTCTCTGTGTTCCTCTCACCATGTCTACATTCTCACAGATATCCACCATCATCTCCACTCACTGGAACTTATAAAATCCTAAATGAACGCTTCTCTACTTTATAAAACACTTTTGCAAATTTTAACATTTGTACCTAGGTGTCTCTCTGTGTCAGGGACGTGACCTCTAACACTGTCTGCAGTCTCGTAGATTTCCACCACCATCTCCACTCGCTCAGATGAACGTCGAAGCATCTTTAAACTATAAAACTAGCAGTAAAACATGAAACTACTGCGTCTCTGTATAGACGTGACTGTCAGTCTGCACCTCTGTGCAAAGAATGAAATGTGCTGCTCTCAGTAAAGGAAGTCTGTCATAGAGCAACGTGGACATCATTGGCTTCTTGTGGTCAAACTGTGAAGAATTTTGAGCTGTGCTTCTTACACATCCTGTAGATGTTCCTGTTAGAGTCCAGCAGCTTTATTAAATATCAAAATAACCTTGTGGATTTATAATGGTGTATACATTGACCTTCATCATATTTTCTTCCTCATAACGTCATTACACAAAGCTATTTATTTAGATCAGTTTGAATATGAATTCAGTTACATGTTCCTGCAGAAGATCTGGAATTGTTAGTTTTTACATTTGCAGCTTTACTCTGAGACTGAATGACACACGGTCCACTGATCTAAGATCAGCATTAACACCTGCTCTATTTCACAAAATAAAAAGTATACACTGACAACTGCAGCAATCTTCAGGACTGAGAGGATTGTGGTTACTCACTAATAAACTGACAAGCTGAGTGTTTTTTTCCTAACTGAGAGTGTGAATAATGAGAGACTGCAGAGGAAATGACGTCTGACCATCAGGTTTATATATGGTTCTTCCCCAAAGTACATGTTAGAGCCTGTAAACTAAATGGGTATGGATAACACTGTATTGAAATTACACTGTATTGAAATATTGCCGTATGTGTTATTTTCTGAATTTAAGTCAATGTACCTGGATGCTTAACGTTTTAGAGCATCTGATATGTTGTGGGGCTTTGTGTACTTTATCCAATCAAGTTTATTTATTTTCATGAGTCATTTTGGAAGCACTCATCTGCCACTGAGTGCAGGGGGGAGGGTCAGAAAAAAAAAATAAAATTTTGAAAAAAAAAAATCCGCATTTTTCCGGTGAGGGACGCCGCTCCGCTTCCGGTTTCTCCGCAGGGGGCGCCGCCTCACTTCCTGTTTGCAGGCTATGTCACCAGCCTGAGTTTTGTTTATTTTTCGGTGTCCTGCGACATCGTCCCGCATCTGTCCGGTGGGGTGCGTCGCTTCACTTTTGGTTTCCATGGAGGACGTCGCACCTCTTCCTGTTCGCAGGGGGTGTTGCAGGCCCGTCCCATGGATTTTTTTTTCTGTGGATTTTTCTGTTTTGTGGAGGATTTATTTTCTCCCTGCCCTCCCTCCCCTTTTCCTGGTTCCCGAGAGGTGGGTCTGGCCGCGGTGCGTCGGGGGTTGCGCCCGGCCGCCCGGTTCGGCTGTGGACGTCGCTCGGCCGCCCTGTTCGGCTGTGGACGTCGCTCGGCTATCCCTTGGCGGCTGTGGACGCCCCCCAAAAGACTCCGTTGGGACTATTAAGACTGATTGGGGCGTCGGGAGCCGCGCTTTTGGGGGGGGGCACTGTCAGGACTTAGCCCAGACTTCGGCCATGTGCCTTTTGTTTATGTACTTCGTCACGTGTCTGCCCCGCCTTTGTCTGCTCCTCCTTTCTATCGTCATCATCATTGTCTATTTAACTGTGCCGCGTTGCCTTGTGCAGCGCGGAATCAACTGTTTGTCTTTGTCTGGTCTAGTCTGTGTTATGGTTCATGTTTTTCGTTATTAAACCCTGTGTATTTTGCTATCCTGCGTTTGGGTCCCTTTTATCCTGCGTTCGTGACCGCTACTGAATATGATGAGATTTTTTTTTTTTTTTTGTTAGTCACCTTAAATACTATTTCCTGTTTTTCTCTGCTTAGGTAAAAGGAGATCAGCCAGTTCACCATCCCACTGCTAAGAATCCAGGATCCTGTTGCGCCACTGCTACTGTATACATGTTATCCCTTGTTATCTCTCTCACTCACTCACTCACTAATACAGTCCATAATCTCATCCATCCTTACATCAGAAACATCAGCCATCGCGGCTGTGCTCTTACATCCGAATAGATGCTTTGCGTTGCCTTATATTTCTTTGCGAATTGTAGTTTTGTGTATAACATCGGGGATGCAGAACATATTAGTAAGGCTACTGTTTGCAGAGCGGACAGGAAAGTGTGCCTCGCTCTTAAGCGCTTGACCATTTTTGTGTTTCCTGATAAAATAAAATACTGTTCTTCTGGTTTCACCTCTAATGTTATAATAGTTGGGAATTTACTCTAAATTAGTTCTTAATTACTAACTACAACTGACATCTCCAACAAGTCTAATTAGATTAATGTAATAATTACTATCTCTAGAAAGTATTGGTCTACTTACTAATTTGTTCTACTCACTTATTAATTACTTTCTAAATCCCAAATGAACCTCAACCACTTGAACAATAAGGAGAGACAAGAAACTGCATTTCTAATGCTTTCAAATAAACAATATACAATTGCATGAATTATCCTTGAATTGAACAAAGTGTGTAACTAGTGGGAGAAGTTTACATTAAAAATATACCTTTTAAAGGTATATAGGGTTTTATTTTTTATAAAGGTTTTTTTCATAAATACGTGTTCATATTCTCCATATGCTTGCATAAGCACTTCCAGTTCTGCTGGTGAGAAATATGCAGACTTTTTTTTTGTCTGACGCTGTTGCCATGGTGACTCGTTATATCTGTGCTCCATTGATAATGGTTTTTACAGTTGTGGTGCACGCGCTTAACTCAGAGTCAATCAATTTAGAGTTGAAAAAACTAACTCATTTCAGCTGTTCTGTAACCAAAAACTCAGAGTTTCCCATCTCAGGGTAAATCAACTCAGAGTTCAAGTTTAAACTCAAAGTTGGTTGAACCTCCTTTCTGAAACAGGCCCCTGTTCCTCTTTACTGTTTATGATCACCAGGTCTGCTCCTTTGGCCTTGCAGTCTTTTCTGCTCTCCTCCCAGCTCTTCATCTTATCACTCATGATATAAAAACTGGAATTCAATCTACTGTTAGCGCCTTTGATAATGTACCTTAATATACATTGGTGTATCCAAGATGGCAGTGCGGCAGTAGCACGCAACGGCCACTTCGGTGCTATTTACGTTTTTACGGTTTTGTTTTATGTAGCACCCTGGTCCTGGAGAAAAGTCTCATTTCACTGTGTACTGCAACATATATATATGGTTGAAATGACAATAAAAGCTTCTTGACTTGACTTGACTTGAAGTAGGGACTGTGGTGGGGTTACTGTTAGTGCCTTTGATAATGTACCTTAAGTAGGGACTGGGGGCGGGGTTACTGTTAGCACCTTTGATAATGTACCTTAAGTAGGGACTGGGGGCAGGGCTGGGGTATTTTACGATATTCTTGATTACAACCTCTGTTTATACAGATTACATGGAGCTGCACGTACAAGTTGGATTCACCGCGTTTGGATGCCAATGTAGGTTCGCAAAGCCATGAGCATTAACAATAAAGCAACATCCGCCATTATTGATGTTGTGTTTGTGTTTGCTGCTGCTGCGCTAAAGTTGCTGGAAAATATGAGACGTAAACAGTGACATAAGACTTGGCTCTGTGATTGCTCTCTAGCCCATGGAAAGGCAAAACGGTTCTTAGAAGGCTGGCCAGTGGAACCAACTAAGAACCAGCACCAGCACTAGCTCTGAACCAGTACCCGGTTCTTTTAGGTGGAAAAGGGCCATATTAGTTCTCCACTAGACTGTGAGACCTCTTCAGACTTAGGATTTACCTAGATGTAAGTAATTAACTAGTAGTTAGTGCTAGTAGCTTAGTGTTAATGAAGAATTATTCATTCATTTTTTTCTATTGTAAAGTTTAGCAATATTACAGCGATTCGCCTCATTCTAAGATCTTGGAGGAACACGATGTCAGGGACAGAAGACGGAGGCAGATATAAAGTAAAATAACAGAGTTTATTGAAAAGCAGAAGTGAATGAAGTGAGTGAGGGTGGATAAGTCCAGGTGAAGCTCCACACGCCGGATCACAGGTTGCAAACCAACGATATCTAGACCCTTTGGTGGACAACGAACTTGGGAAACTACTGATAGAAAAGAGAGAGTCAGGTTAGTAGACACAGCATGTAGTAGTAGCGAGGGGTGTAGTTTTAGTAGTTTTGAGGGGTGCCAGGTGCTGGTGATTAGAATTCAGGTGTTGAGGATCTGGTTTGCTGTGTGTGGGGAGAACCAGGCAAATCCATGACAGCCCCCCCCCCCTCCCGGGGTGGGCAGTGTGGATGTCACGGAGGAGTTCGGGATCCAGGATGTCGTCCTTGGGGACCCATGAACGTTCCTCTGAATCCCTCCCAGTCAACAAGATATTCTAACCTGCCACCCAGATGGTATTCTAACCCTGCCACTCCAGGAGCTGCTGGACGGCATACAGGGTGTAATCCTCTTTGAGAGGGGGGGCTTCTTCGCCAGGTCCTGTGAGGGGAGAAGGAGAGACAGGTGAGTGATATAATTTGAGAGATGAAACGTGGAAAACTGGGTGAATCCTGTAGTGCGAGTGGAGTTGGAGCTCATAGGTTACCGGATTGACCTCCTTCACGACAATGAATGGGCCAATGAACCGGGGACTTTTTGCAGGGTAGGCATAGGTGGATATTCTTCGTAGACAGCCAGACTCTGTCCCTGACCTTGATGTTGAGTGTCAGGGCACGACAAACATCCGCCTGCTGTTGCTGGCACCTGACAGCCCCCTGCAGGTGATGGTGCGCTCTTGTGTCTAAATTATTATTAGTATTTAGTTAAGCCACGTTGCCTAAGGCAGCACGGAATCCTTGGTTTTGTTCTGGTGTCTTTTGTTGTGGTCTTGCCCTGAGTCCGTGTTCCTGTTTTGTTTTATTTAATAAATCCCTTTATTTACGCTATCCTGCATTTGGGTCCGTTTTAAATGATTAAAAAGATTTAAATGATTATGTCTTGTGTCGAAACACATGCAGATAAAGTAACACAAACGTGATATTAAATACAAAGGCAAGTAAGGCTAAAAACAAGCTGAATAAAGAGAGGAAGTTACTCATTTCTCTCTGTGTTCCTCTCACCATGTCTACATTCTCACAGATATCAACCATCATCTCCACTCACTGGAACATATAAAATCCTAAATGAACGCTTCTATACTTTATAAAACACTTTTGCTTTAAAATTTAAAATTTACAAACTTTAAAATTTGTACCTGTGTGTTGTTCTTCTAGGTGTCTCTCTGTGTCACAGTTGTCCTTCTCTGTCTCAGGGTCGTGACCTCTAACAGTTTCTGCAATCTTGTAGATAACCGTCACCATCTCCACTCGTTCAGATGAACGTTGAAGCATCTTTAAACTATAAAACTAGCAAAAAACACGAAACTACTGCGTCTCTGTATGGACTGTGACTGACAGTCTGTGGCTCTGTGTGAAGAATAAAATGTGCTGATATCAGTGATGGAAGTCTGTCATAGAGCAAAGGGGACATCAATGGCTTCTTGTGGTGAAACTGTGAAGACTTTTGAGCTGTGCTTCTTACACATCCTGTAGATGTTCCTGTTAGAGTCCAGCATTTTTATTAAATATCAAAATAACCTTGTGGATTTATAATGGTGTATACATTGCATGTAAACTACTGATAATGATAGAGACTAGTTCAGGCAAAGTGCTACCAGGATGGTGTGCCCATTAAAACACAGAAGCTCCAAATAATCCAGATCCTTAACAGTTTATTTTCAAGCAATCATGAGACCAGAGTTGTATGGATACCACATTGAACAAAGAGCCACTAATTAACAATTTAACGCAGCTGTGGAGACAAAGCTCCTCCCACCCTGCTACAAAGAATTCTCAACAGCCGCCTCCAAATATGTAAACATATTTGGCCATAGAGAATTCTGTACAGTCATAAATCATTTAAATACTCCTTTAAAACTACCAAATGGCTGACTGGACGTACATAGTGTTTACCATCAATAAGCACATTCACAACTCTTACTCTACCATCAGAACTTGGTAGGACCTTTGTGACAGTTCCTATAGGCCAAAGTCCTTGTGGGAGTTGAGGATCAACTACCATCACTACAGCATCACACAGAATAGACTTTCCATCTTCCTTCCACTTCTGGCAAGTCTGTAAACCAGGTAGGTAGTCTCTAATAAAACTTGCCCAAAATCTGTCAGCAAGAACTTGGCTATGCCTCCATTTCCTACGTGTGAGAAGCTCAGAATCTGCATAAATCACCTGAGGAAGGGTAGCATCTTGCCGCCCCATTAAGAGTATATTTGGAGTTATTGGATCAGGGTCTGAAATATTAGAAGAGACATATCCAAGAGGTTTAGAGTTTAATATCTCTTCCACTTCAATCAGTATGTAGAACCTTTTCTGGAAACACTTGTGTACCCAGTGTTACTCGTAGAGCTGCTTTAATAGACCTCTCTTTCCCAACAACCTCCAAAATGTGGAGAATATGGAGGATTGAAACGAAACAGAACCTGCTGCTTTGAAAGTAAATCCTGAAGGGCCGGGCAGAGATGATTAAACTCCTCTCTAAGTTCTCTCTCCCCTCCTCGAAAATTAGTTCCTTGGTCTGATATGAGTTCGTAGGGCCTACCTCTGCGAGCTATAAAACGCTGGAGGGCTAATAAGAAACTATCTGTATCCAAACCAGACAGCAACTCAAGATGAATACATTGTGCTTTTTGGCATTTGAATAGAAGACCCCAACGTTTCTCATGTCTACGGCCCACTTTAACACTAAAGGGTCCAAAGCAGTCCATTCCTGTTGACCAAAATGGAGGCTTAAAGAGACGGAGTCTAGAGGGAGGAAGATCAGCCATTCTAGGGATTGAAGGAGAACCTTTCCACTTCCTACATTCTTGACATGACCATTGGACTGATTTTACTGCCTGCCGTCCACGTAGAACCCAATATTTCCTTCGAAGTTGGGCAAAGACTCTTTGTGGTCCTGGATGGCACAGAATTGAATCTAAATCTAAATTAAAAGTTAAGTAATTGGATCCAAAATGATGGGATGGATCACATCTAACTCCAACTCCTTACTTTGACGAAGACGACCTCCCACTTTTATAAGGCGTACAACAGGGTCATATTCAGGGGCTAATTCAGCAATTCGACTCTGTTTAGGAACATCCTGACCTGATTTGAGTAACTTGTACTACTCAGAAAAATCCTCTTGTTGTGCAAAACGAAGGAGTAATATCTCTGCCTGAGTCTGACTCAGTCTGTTTTCTGACGATGAGCCAGGTGAGAAGACCTTGATTGTATGTGTGATCAGCTCTGCCCAAGTATTAAACTAAGAGGGATTCAACTTAAAAAGAGTCAAGTCAACTTGGGTTTGGCCAAAAAACAAAGATTTTCTCAATTCAATTGACACATCATCGGAATATAGACATAAGGACTTTGGCCACTGATGAGGAGATAATGTAAGGAAAGGGGGACCTTGGAACCAATTACTAGTGGGAGTTAGCTCTACAAGTTTTTTCCCTCTAGTAATGTCATCAGCTGGATTATTTCCAGTATCCATATATTGCCACTGCTCAGGTGTAGTATTCTCCAAAATCCCTGTTATACGGTTAGCCACGGACACCTTATAACGACAAGACTCAGAGAAGATCCAGGTTAAAACTGTAGTCGATTCAGACCAGAGGGTGACTTGGACTGAATGGGCACAGAAAGCTCCTTTATTAGGAGATTTGCCAGTCTGATCTCAAAGCCTCCTTCAAGCAGCACAGAACACAGCTTTGTGATCATTTCCTTTGCTTCACAGACAGTAGGGAAACTCTGCAAACCATTATCCACATAAAAGGAGGTAAGAACTGAAGATTGAACTTCTGGATGGGTATTTGATAGGCTCTGGACATGTCTTTGAAGGGCATAAATATCACAACAAGGACTAGATGTAGTACCAAATGGTAAAACTTGCCATTCATACACTTCAACTGGAAGATCTCTGTTCATATTCCTCCATAGAAAGCGTAACAGGGGCTTGTCTGATGGCAATAATCGAACCTGATGAAACATGGTCCGAATATCACCACTAATTGCAATTTGATGTTCTCTGAATCGAAGCAGAACTCTCAGAAGAGAAGGACCCAAGGTAGGACCAGGTAATAAGTTAGAATTCAAACTTTCACCTTTGTATTTGTAGGAACAGTCAAAGACTAAACAATGTTTTCCATTATGTTCAACTAAATGATGTGGAATATACCAAGATTCATCAGAAGAAGTTATTTCCATTGGTCAGTTTCTTCACATAAACAGCTTGCTCTAACCTTTGAATCTCTTGGTTATATATTGCAGCCTGTTCTGGATTTCTTATGAGCTGGTTCTCTGTACGACGTAATGCTGGCAGAACTGATTGCAAAGGGGCATTCAATTTAGGTGCATGTTTAGCTCGAAGTAAGGGAGTAGCACTCGTTCTGTTCTCTTCTCCAAACACTCAAGAGCCTCCTGATCTTGCCTTGACCTGTGAGTATTCTTTGACATCTGGACATATGGAATTACATCCACTTGCCACATTATTTCTACATCCATGTGTAGCTGATCCTTAGATGAAGAAGCTAAGAAGTGACACTGAGAGACAGAATTTGTCTCTTACACTAATGAAATGGGTCCTTGTAATACCCATCCTAGACGAGTATGCAATGCATCTGGGCTTCCGGGAGGGCCTAGCACCACTCTTTCTGTAGAGCATAACAAATGCGGATGATCTGCACCTATAAGTAACAGAGGCTTAACTTGATGGAATTCTTCCAGAGGGATGTCTTTAAGATGTTGATAACATCATTGAAGAGTATGGATAGGATAAGTCTGTTCAGGTAAGTCCAACATCTTAGCTGTGAATGCTGCCTTAATCTGATATTTCCTGTGCTTCAGAGTTGCTGGAGAGATAGAAAAGGTAACATTAGCTCCATCAATCTCTTCAATACCTTGTCGAATTGTTCGCAGCTTCAAACACTCAGCCGCCCCATTCAGGCCCAGCATCTCAGCAGCAGGAGACAAAAGCATGGTCTTTTCTGAATCATCATCAAGAATGGCATACGTTTCTAAAGTCTTTCCTTGAGCACTCAGAATGATTTTCACCACCTTCAAAAGCACAGAACTTAAGCCACTCGGTTTACTTAAGTAGAATATGCCTGAGTCAGATTTACCAGCATTAACTTCATGAAGGACTCCTAAAGGACGTTCTTTACAGGATGGACAATATCTCTTCAAATTACAGTTAGAGGAATGATGGGTCCGTCCACATCTCCAACAACGATTGTTATCCAAGATCCATTTTCTCTTTGCATTTACATCAAACTGTAAGAACTCCGGACACAGATTCAAATGATGGTTTCTTCCACAAAAGGCACAAAAGGGTTTGGTTTCTACTGGTTGCTTGCTATCTGAATTGTCAAGTTGATGAACTATTCCATACGGCTTCCCATTTCCCTCCTGATTAATACCCTGCAAGAAGGTAGCTGTAGAAGATAAAGATTTCAATGGTCTCCCATCTCTACTTTGAAACTTTGTTGCTCCTTTAGACTGGTCAGATACTTGAACCACCAAGCTTTGGCATTCTGCTTCTTCCTCTAGCCATTTTGCAAAATCCACCAAATTATAAGGGACATCTGGCCAAACAGCTCGAGCATGTCTAGCAAAGTTGGACACATGATTTGCTGGAAGTTTACTTAAAAGTTGGTGAACATGAGAAGCACATGCCAATTCATTAGCTCCTTCATTCTGCCCCCATGACTGAAGCATGCCTACTAAGGCCTGGACTCGTAGTGCAAACTGACTGAATCCAGTAGAATCTCCAGAACGAATGGCTGGTAAGCTCTGAATAGAAGCTATCTCCCGTAACACCAAGTGTTGAGGCTGACCATATTTTCTTTGAATGGCTTTTAGGGCGGTGGTGTAAGGCTGAGGATCATGAGCATATGCAATAACTAAATGACGAGCAGAATCCAACTTTAAGTGATCCAAAAGAATATGATATTTATATTGTTCAGTTTCAACTAGTGTTCAACAGGCAGCAAATTTTTCAATGCCATATTTAGCATTACAAATTCTTGAGGATCATCCGTTTTGAAATACGGAAATGATGGTCTTTCCACTGCAGAGACTCTTGGAGGGCCCACTGCTGAAGATGTCTGAACACATGCTGATATAGGTTGACTTGTATTTGAATGTCCAATCTGGACTATTGTGGAGGACCTGACAACATCTGAGATAGGGGATTATTACTGCTAGTAGCCGTCTGTGGAAGCCCCTGAAAAGGAGCACCTGCTGTAATCTGAGCTGGTGGCATAGAAGGAGCTTGACTATATGAGGGTACTGACATTGGAAAAGCATGACTTGGATGGACAAATGAACCATAAGGTGGATACAACACAAAATAAGGAAAGGGGGCCGGATAATTTGGGAGCATCCATGGAAAACATGCATTACTCTGCATCAGACTAGAAATAGGCCCATATCTCTGTATTGCTTGATCATTACACAGATGAACTGGATTTAATGGCTGTTGATGTAAAGATGGCCAAGGGAGACCATTACCAGACTGAACTTGACTTGTATTCATGACAACAGGATTCGCCGAAGGCTGTGCCCTTAAGTGAACAGAATTAGCAGACTCATTTACCATAGGTAAATTAAGACACTGTGAGGAACCAGTCTCTAATGTCGCTCTTCCATATGGTGGCAATGGTGTAGGCAACATAGATTGTGGTGGAGGAGGGAGAGTACTTTGTCTACTACAGTAAGTCAAGGAGGTAATGTGGATGGATCAATATCTCTATTTGCCTCATGTTGTTTTAGACATTCACCCAATTCAAGGACAAGAGGAACTTGATTAGTATCATCCTCCTTAGTCTGGTTAATCACAGGAGATGCTTTAGTAGAACTGTAATCTGAACTAATAGAAAAGGAAGAACTTTGGCATCTTAGCTGCATAGATCTCATTGACTGTCCCAGTTCTGATAACATTCCCTTAATTTGTTGGACATCCTCAGACAGAATTCTCATCTCAGCCCGAGTATCAGATATGGAAGCTCCTTCTGTCCTCTCCACAGACACATGATCAGAATGCATTTGTCCTTCTGTACAGGCTGGTACACTTGGATGAGTGAGTAAATAATCTTGATGCCATTTAGGAGGTCTGACCCTCCGTTTAGGTCTCACCACATCATCTTTATCCATACTAGCAACCGGATCCGGCTCGAAGGACCTTGTAAACTACTGAAAAGGATAGAGACTAGTTCAGGCAAAGTGCTACCAGGATGGTGTGCCCATTAAAACACAGAAGCTCCAAATAATCCAGATCCTTATCATTTTATTTTCAAGCAATCATGAGACCAGAGTTGTATGGATACCACACTGAACAAAGAGCCACTAATTAACAATTTAACGCAGCTGTGGAGACAAAGCTCCTCCCACCCTGCTACAAAGAATTCTGAACATTGCACCTTCATCATATTTTTCTTCCTCATAACATCATTACACAAAGCGATTAGACTTTTTACCTGTTTTAAGACTGAGGTATATATTTAGATCATTTTAAATATGATCAGTGAATTCAGTTACATGTTCCTGCAGAAGATATGAAATTATTTGTACATTTACATTTTGAGAAACACTGCAGCTTCACTCTGAGACTGAATGACACATGGTCCACTGATCTAAGATCAGCATTAACACCTGCTATATTTCACAAAATAAAAAGTACACACTGACAACTGCAGCAATATTCAGGACTGAGAAGATTGTGGTTACTTATTAATTATATTAATTACTAAGGTATTACTTATTACTAATAAACTGGCGAGTGTGAATAATGAGACTGCAGAGGAAATGACTGTCTATACACTATATGAACAAAAGACTGTGGATGTCTGACCATCACGCTCATATATGGTTCTTCCCCAATGTATAAAACACACAATTGTATTAAACCATAATAATCAGTACTTTACTAAACTCCACATGCTCTAATAATAAATGTCTACAATACACTCATCCTGTGTCTTTGTGCTGCATGATAGAAAATGTGAAAATGTGAAGCTAAAATCGTGGTCAGAGGACAGGCACAGTTCAAAAAACTAACAATACTTTATTTTACGGAGTTCATTTGATTTTTATCCATTTTCTACATGTTCTATGAACCTTTAGGTGAGCTACTCAGAGTGTTGTGTTGGAGACCCCTGCTTTAGAAACAATAAGATATAATACAGAGGTGAATGAGCTCAAAGTTCTGCTAAATCAACAGAGTCCGAGACACTGAGATGGAATTAAAATACAATTATCTCATTTATATTGCTTCCATCATCATGATCATCAGAATCATAAAAAATATACAATACATCTATGAGATAAAGAAAAGTATTTGTGCACTCTGTATCTGTGAATGATTACAGAGGAAACAAGAGCAGAGACTGAAACTCAATTATCATCTAAATATTGTCTTTGATATTGTATAGATTTAGCACTTTTCATTTAAAATGATACACGTCATTGAGAAACATGTTTCTCACAGATCCAGGGAAACTTAGCAGAACATTTCTGGTCATTCCAGATGTTAGTCGATTGTAAAGCGTGAATCACAGCACAGTCCTCTTCACCTGAATTATTCGGTTCCCTTTGAGCCCAGGACCTGAAACCAAGAGAATCAGATCAGATTCAATTTCCTTCAGTTCCACACATTGAACTGAATCCTCTCAGTCTCTGTTTACTGAAATGCAAAAAAATACAAGTATAAAAAAGGAATAATCTTTGTTCAAGCAGGAGAACATTATTAATATGATTTCATTTGTATTGCATGATAAAAACAGAGAAATATTTTCTTACCCAGTGTTCAGTGGTGTATCGTCCACCCATTTCCACTCTCCCTCTTTTACTGTGTCACTCAGACCAATCCAAATCTCAGTGTTGTTCAGCTGTTTAACTATGAAATCCTTTAAATGTCATAAAAAACAGCAGAATAAAAATCTCTCTCTCTCTCTCTCTCTCTCTCTCTCTCTCTCTCTCTCTCTCTCTCTCTCTCTCTCTCTCTCTCTCTCTCTCTCTCTCTCTCTCTCTCTCTCTCTCACCTGTTCCTCTTTACTGTTTATGATCACCAGGTCTGCTCCTTTGGCCTTGCAGTCTTTTCTGCTCTCCTCCCAGTTCTTCATCTCATTAGACATAACATAAAAACTGGAACTAAAACTAAAACACTTCTGTTTACCTACAGATACCAGTGGAAAAGATTTACAGATAAAAACACATACATTCTTGTGTTATTGTTATTATTGTTGTTGTTGTTGTTGTTGTTGTTGTATGGTCATGATTTCTGTGTCACCACGTAGGCAATAATATATGAGGAAAATATTTAATCAGCCGTAATTAACATTAAAACAGATATTAGTTATCTATTGTTCCTCCAGTAGACTGTGAGACCTCTTCAGACTCAGGAGTTACCTAGTTGTAAGTAATTATCTAGTAGTTAGTGCTAGTAACTTAGTGTTAATGAAGAATTATTCATTTATTATTTTTACTTCTTTCACATGTACCTTCAAGTTCAGGGACAGTATTGTAAAGTTTAGCATTATTACGGAGATTCACCTAATTCTAAGATCTTGGAGGAACATGTGAGAGGATGGGAGTTTAAATCATTATTCTACAGATTCAAGATGGTACATGGATTTCCACTGAGGGCATTTAACTGTTGAGCAAAAAATGTTAAACAAAATTCAGCTACTTACTTGAACTATGTAATGTTTTCTGGTATCTGTCTCTATCTTCCTGTAACTGGTCTCTGTCTTTAGTCAGGTTATTGTAACTGGTCTTTAACTGGTCTCTGTCTTTAGTCAGGTTGATGAATTTGCAGAGTTTATTAGCAGTAGAGTCCAATACAACATTCTAGAAAATGTGAAGCTAATATCGTGTTCAGAGGACAGGCACAGTTCAAAAAATTAACAATACTTTATTTTATAGAGTTCATTT
This sequence comes from Tachysurus vachellii, assembly GCF_030014155.1. Classification (NCBI taxonomy): domain Eukaryota; kingdom Metazoa; phylum Chordata; class Actinopteri; order Siluriformes; family Bagridae; genus Tachysurus; species Tachysurus vachellii. Next base: position 37,166,923 of record NC_083461.1, on the reverse strand, counting down.
GATTTTTATCCATTTTGTACATATTCTATGAACCTTTAGGTGAGATACTCAGAGTGTTGTGTTGGAGACCCCTGCTTTAGAAACAATAAGATATAATACAGCGGTGATTGAGCTCAAAGTTCTGCTAAATCAACAGAGTCTGAGACACTGAGATGGAATTAAAATACAATTATCTCATTTATATTGCTTCCATCATCATGATCATCAGAATCATAAGAAATATACAATACATCTATGAGATAAAGAAAAGTATTTGTGCACTCTGTATCTGTGAATGATTACAGAGGAAACAAGAGCAGAGACTGAAACTCAATTATCATCTAAATATTTTTTTTGATATTGTATAGATTTAGCACTTTTCATTTAAAATGATACACGTCATTGAGAAACATGTTTCTCACAGATCCAGGGAAACTTAGCAGAACATTTCTGGTCATTCCAGGTTGCAGTCAAATGTGAAGGATTAGTGTAAATCACAGCACAGTCCTCTTCACCTACATTATTCGGTTCCCCTCCAGCCCAGGACCTGAAACCAAGAGAATCAGATCAGATTCAATTTCCTGCAACAAATCTTGCATTTGTGACAGCTACTGAATATGATAAGATTTTATTTTTGTTAGTCACCTTAAATACTATTTCCTGTTTTGTGGTGTTTCTCTACTTGGGTAAAAGGAGATCAGCCAGTTCACCATCCCACTGCTAAGAATCCAGGATCCTGTTGCGCCACTGCTACTGTATACATATGTTATCCCTTTAGTAACTAGCTAGTCAGGTGGTATTAGCTATGGGCCGTGGTGGTCTCTCTCTCTCACACTCACACTCACACTCACTCACTCACTAATACAGTCCATAATCTCATCCATCCTTACATCAGCCATCGCGGCCGTGCTCTTACATCCGAATAGATGCTTTGCGTTGCCTTATATTTCTTTGCGAATTGTAGTTTTGTGTATAACATCGGGGATTAATACTCACTTATTAATTACTTTCTAAATCCCAAATGAACCTCAACCACTTGAACAATAAGGAGAGACAAGCAACTGCATTTCTAATGCTTTCAAATAAACAATATACAATTGCATGAATTATCCTTGAATTGAACAAAGTGTGTAACTAGTGGGAGAAGTTTACATTAAAAATATACCTTTTAAAGGTATATAGGGTTTTATTTTTTATAAAGGTTTTTTCTTAAATACGTGTTCATATTCTCCATATGCTTGCATAAGCACTTCCAGTTCTGCTGGTGAGAAATATGCAGATTTTTTTTTTGTCTGACGCTGTTGCCATGGTGACTCGTTATATCTGCGCTCCATTGATAATGGTTTTTTACAGTTGTGGTGCACGCGCTTAACTCAGAGTCAATCAATTTAGAGTTGATAAAACTAACTCATTTCAGCTGTTCTGTAACCAAAAACTCAGAGTTTCCCATCTCAGGGTAAATCAACTCCAGAGTTAAAGTTTAAACTCAAAGTTGGTTGAACCTCCTTTCTGAAACAGGCCCCTGTTCCTCTTTACTGTTTATGATCACCAGGTCTGCTCCTTTGGCCTTGCAGTCTTTTCTGCTCTCCTCCCAGCTCTTCATCTTATCACTCATGATATAAAAACTGGAATTCAATCTACTGTTAGTGCCTTTGATAATGTACCTTAAGTAGGGACTGGGGGCGGGGCTGGTTTTACTGTTAGCACCTTTGATAATGTACCTTAAGTAGGGACTGCGGGCGGGGCTGGGTTTACTGTTAGCACCTTTGATAATGTACCTTAAGTAGGGACTGGGGGCGGGGATACTGTTAGCACCTTCGATAATGTACCTTAAGTAGGGACTGGGGCGGGGTTACTGTTAGCACCTTCGATAATGTACCTTAAGTAGGGACTGGGGGCGGGGTTACTGTTAGCACCTTCGATAATGTACCTTAATTAGGGACTGGGGCAGGGCTGGGTTTACTGTTAGCACCTTTGATAATGTACCTTAAGTAGGGACTGGGGGCGGGGATACTGTTAGCACCTTTGATAATGTACCTTAAGTAGGGACTGTGGGCAGGGCTGGGGTAATTTTCTGTACAATATTCTTGATTACAACCTCTGTTTATACAGATTACATGGAGTTGCACGTACAAGTTGGATTCGCCGCGTTTGGATGCCAATGTAGGTTCGCAAAGCATGAGTATTAACAATAAAGCAACATCCGCCATTATTGATGTTGTGTTTGTGTTTGCTGCTGCTGCGCTAACGTTGCGGGAAAATATGAGACGTAAGCAGTGACATAAGACTTGGCTCTGTGATTGCTCTCTAGCCCATGGAAAGGCAAAACGGTTCTTAGAAGGCTGGCCAGTGGAACCAACTAAGAACCAGCACCAGCACTAGCTCTGAACCAGTACCCGGTTCTTTTAGGTGGAAAAGGGGCATATTAGTCCTCCACTAGACTGTGAGACCTCTTCAGACTTAGGATTTACCTAGATGTAAGTAATTAACTAGTAGTTAGTGCTAGTAGCTTAGTGTTAATGAAGAATTATTAATTCATTTTTTCTATTGTAAAGTTTAGCAATATTACAGAGATTTGCCTCATTCTAAGATCTTGGAGGACAGAAGACGGAGGCAGATATAAAGTAAAATAACAGAGTTTATTGAAAAGCAGAAGTGAATGAAGTGAGTGAGGGTGGATAAGTCCAGGTGAAGCTCCACACGCCGGATCACAGGTTGCAAACCAACGATATCTAGACCCTTTGGTGGTCAACGAACTTGGGAAACTACTGATAGAAACGAGAGAGTCAGGTTAGTAGACACAGTATGTAGTAGTAGCTAGAATTTATGAGACTGGACAATGTGTGTGTTAGAGAGCATATTTTATGTGGTGAAGTAATGAGGGGTGCCAGGTGCCAGCGATTAGAACTCAGCTGATGAGGATCTGGTTTGCTGTGTGTGGGGAGAACCAGGCAAATCCATGACAGTACCCCTCCCCCTTCCTGTTCCTATTTTGTTTTATTTAATAAATCCCTTTTATTTACGCTATCCTGCATTTGGGTCCGTTTTTATCCCCGCGCTCATGACATATCTAGCATTTACAGTTTAACATAAACACTGAGCTGGAGAACATCTTAGTAACTCTATCCAGCCATCAGTATGAAACTCCTCCTTTTCCACTAATGCATGCAGTGATGGGTGGAGCTTTGGGCTGGTTTTGAATAAGCTGACTGGCTTACGAAAACATGTATGTGTAATAATATAATGATTTTATAATGGTACAAAAATAAGGAAATGTTCCTGTCTGCTGAGGCCTTTGATTACAGTTTACAGCTATAAGATAAATTGGTTTCACAGTTGTCTCAATGGTTTACGTGTTATCGACAGTATAATCTGTTTATAAAGTGCAGAAATCAGATTTAAATGTTTATGTCTTGTGTTAAAACACATGCAGATAACGTAACACAAAGGTGATATGAAACAGAAAGACAAGCAAGGCTAAAAAACAAGCTGAGTAAAGAGAGGAAGTTACTCATTTCTCTCTGTGTTCCTCTCACCATGTCTACATTCTCACAGATATCCACCATCATCTCCACTCACTGGAACATATAAAATCCTAAATGAACGCTTCTCTACTTTATAAAACACTTTGGCAAACTTTAACATTTGTACCTGTGTGTTGTTCTTCTAGGTGTCTCTCTGTGTCACAGTTGTTCTTCTCTGTCTCAGGGTCGTGACCTCTAACAGTTTCTGCAATCTTGTAGATAACCGTCACCATCTCCACTCGCTCAGATGAACGTTGAAGCATCTTTAAACTATAAAACTAGCAATAAAACATGAAACTACTGCGTCTCTGTATGGACGTGACTGACAGTCTGCGCCTCTTTGTAAAGAATAAAATGTGCTACTGTCAGTAAAGGAAGTCAAAGACCAGAGAGCATCAGTGGCTTCTTGTGGTCAAACTGTGAAGACATTTGAGCTGTGCTTCTTACACATCCTGTAGATGTTCCTGTTAGAGTCCAGCAGTTTTATTAAATATCAAAATAACCTTGTGGATTTATAATGGTGTATACATTGCACCTTCATCATATTTTTCTTCCTCATAACGTCATTACACAAAGCTATTAGACTTTTTACCTGTTTTAAGACTGATTTATATATTTAGATCAGTTTGAATATAATCATATGAATTCTGTTACATGTTCCTACAGAAGATATAAAATTATTTGTACATTTACTTATTTATCAGAAACACTGCAGCTTTACTCTGAGACTGAATGACACACGGTCCACTGATCTAAGATCAGCATTAACACCTGCTGTATTTCACAAAATAAAAAGTACACACTGACAACTGCAGCAATCTTCAGGACTGAGAAGATTGTTGTTACTCACTAATATGATAAGCTGAGTGTTTATTTCCTAACTGAGAGTGTGAATAATGAGAGACTGCAGAGGAAATGACTGTCTATACACTATATGAACAAAAGACTGTGGACGTCTGACCATCAGGCTCATATATGGTTCTTCCCCAACGTATAAAACACACAATAGTATTAAACCATAATAATCAGTACTTTACTAAACTCCACCTGCTCTAATAATAAATGACTACAATACACTCATCCTGTGTCTTTGTTCTGCATGATATTGTAATAAACCCCCAGAAGCAGATGTCAGAGAATCCGTATGCAGAGTTTATTAGCAGTAGAGTCCAATACAACATTCTAGAAAATGTGAAGCTAAAATCGTGTTCAGAGGACAGACACAGTTCAAAAAACTAACGATACTTTATTTTATGGCGTTCACTTGATTTTTATCCATTTTGTACATATTCTATGAACCTTTAGGTGAGATACTCAGAGTGTTGTGTTGGAGACCCCTGATTTAGAAACAATAAGATATAATACAGCGGTGATTGAGCTCAAGGTTCTGCTAAATCAACAGAGTCCGAGACACCGGGATGGACCTAAAATACAACTAGATTTGTAAAGTTCGTCGCGACAAACTTTGATGTTGGCTTTGACGAGGTAAGTATTCGCAAAGGCCAGTGTTTTTTGGAGGCAAGTGGACATAAGGGTCAGTGTTACTTTTGGAGGCAAGTGGGCAGAAAGATAGGGTGTCAAAACATTTGGAGGGAAGTGGAGACCAGCATGTGACGTCATCCAAATACTCCTGAGGAAGTTCCCCTCATTGTTCTGAGTGTTTTGATATGTCACATGTCCATGTTGTAAAAAGTTTTTTGATTTTGCATATATTGGGGGCGGGGCTGCGGCACAACCCAAAGGCCAGTCGGTACACGGAAACATGTTTCTCACAGATCCAGGGAAACTTAGCAGAACATTTCTGGTCATTCCAGGTTGCAGTCAAATGTGAAGCATAAGTGTAAATCACAGCACAGTCCTCGTCACCTGAATTATTCGGTTCCCCTACAGCCCAGTACCTGAAACTAAGAGAATTATACGGTGGCAGAGAAGTGCAAAACAAATTAACAAATCCAAAAACAAATTAACAAATCTGAAAACACAACGACAAGTCAGACAACCCGGAAACGGTAGTGTATCGTTTTTGAATGGAAACTTACCGATCATTGGACAAGACACCTGTCACTCAAGATATACAGGTATGGAATCTTATGTGTAATGTGTAAAGTTCTCCGTTTAAATATAAGAAAATAAAATTAATCCACAGTAATCCATTCCATCCATCCATCCATCCATCCATCCAAACTTTTCCCTGCGGCAGACTGTTGAACTTCATGTATACCTTGAGTGACAGGTGTCTTGTCCAATCACAAACTATACCAACCTCTTCCGGGTTGTCTGAAATGTCGTTGTGTTTTTGGATTTGTTAATGTATTTCGTGCACCGATTCAGACAACCCGGAAGAGGTAGGTATAGTTTGTGAATGGAAACTTACCAATCATTGGACAAGACACCTGTCATTCAAGATATACAGGTGAATGAAAGGTGTCTCGTCCGATGATGGTAAGTTTCCATTCACAAACTATACCAACCTCTTCCGGGTTGTCTGACTTGTTAATGTGTTTTTGGATTTGTTAATTTGTTTTCGGATTTGTTAATTTGTTTTCGGATTTGTTAATGTGTTTTGCACTTCTCGGCCACCGTAGAATCAGATCTGATTCAATCTCCTTCAGTTCACACATTTAACTGAATCCTCTCTGCCTCTGTTTACTGAAATGCACATTGGAACAATAAAAAATACAAGTATAATAAGGAATAATCTTTGTTCAAGCAGGAGAACATTATTAAGATGATTTCATTTGTATTGCACAATAAAAACAGGGAAATATTTTCTTACCCAGTGTTCAGTGGTGTATCGTCCACCCATTTCCACTCTCCCTCTTTTACTGTGTCACTCAGACCAATCCAAGTCTCAAGTTTGTCCAGCTGTTTAACGATGAACTTCTTTAAATGACAAAAATAACAGCAGAATAAAAATCTCTGTCTCTCTCTCTCTCTCTCTCTCTCTCTCTCTCTCTCTCTCTCTCTCTCTCTCACCTGTTCCTCTTTACTGTTTATGATCACCAGGTCTGCTCCTATGGCCTTGCAGTCTTTTCTGCTCTCCTCCCAGCTCTTCTTCTCATTAGATATAACATAAAAACTGGAACTAAAACTGAAACACTTCTGTTTACCTACAGATACCAGTGGAAAAGATTTACAGATCAAAACACATACATTCTTGTGTTATTATTATTATTATTATTATTATTATTATTATTATTATTATTATTATTGTTGTTGTTGTTGTTGTATAGTCATGATTTCAATTTCTCCACATAGACAATAATATATGAAGAAAACATTTAATCAGCCGTAATTAACATTAAAACAGATATTAGTTATCTATTGTTCCTCCAGTAGACTGTGAGACCTCTTCAGACTCAGGAGTTACCTAGTTGTAAGTAATTAACTAGTAGTTAGTGCTAGTAACTTAGTGTTAATGAAGTATTATTTATTCATTCTTTCTTAATTCTTTCTTAGTGACTTACAAGTTCAGGGACAGTATTGTAAAGTTTAGCAATAGTACAGAGATTCGCCTCATTCTAAGAAATTTGGGGAACACTTGAGAGGATGTGAGTTTAAATCATTATTCCACAGAGTCAAAATAATCCGTGGATTTTGTCAGAACTCAGAGTCCTCCTCTGAGGTGACACATCAACTAGGTGGTTTCTAAGATCTGCCAATTACCAATAAAACATTTTCTTGCTAAACAGAGTCAAAATTAGATGAATAAAACAGACTTCTCCAGCTTGAATGAGATCAGGAAAGTCCCAACTTTAATGCAGCCAAAACAGAGATCTTCAAAGTAAACTTCTCAGAAATATTTCCTCAGCATCAAAGTCAGCCAAACAATCCAACATCCAGGCATGCTGCAGTCAAGTACACAAAATCTCAGTCAGGCTATCGCTATTTATGCTCCGTTATTTAATTTACATAGTTTAGCAATTTTCTTATTATTTCTGGTTTGAAGATTTTAATACCCTCCTACCTGTTTTGCATAGCTCCTCCCAGTTTCCTATAATTTTTAGTTTTTACACTACCCTCTCTTTTTCTTTTCCCTTTTATGGATTTCCTGTCTTTTAACATTGCACAAAATTTGTTCCTGACTCTCAAGAGATGTGTGTGTATGCGTGGATCTTCCACCTAAGTTCTCATGGATTATTTTCTTCACTTTTCTCTCGTTTTGACTTCACTTCATAGTGTAAGCCTTAAGTGAAGCCCATAAGTTTATGTAAATTTCGTATTTCGTATCTCGACCTCCCCCTTGGGTGGGATAGATTCTGGGGCTAAGCGAGTGGCTGGCTGACTCTTCGGTGGTGGAGTTCCTCTCTCCTATCTTCATGCTGTTGCGGAACCTATGGCATTTTCCCGTGTGTATTTGGTGTGTTCACTGGTGGTGTGCTGTTTAACACTTTTCCCTCCCTCCTTTTAGAGCAGCCTTTAGCCATCGTGGTAAGTTCCAGCCTGTCCCCTGTATTGGGGATGAATGTCATAGCATTGAGTTGGGCTTTAGCCCACAGGCCTCTGTGTTTATGTGTATGTATGCGAACAGATTATGGTTTTTGTTATCATGTTGTGCTTTTAATATTGTGGAAACTTTTTATGTATAAATAAAGATTTATTTAGGTTTATTTTTGTTAATCCTGTCCCTGCATGACCAGTGGGAACAAATTTGTCTTGTCTATTTTGGTCAGAGGACAGTCACAGTTCAAAAAACTAACAATACAATAGCAAACGATTTGCATTGAATCGTTGAGTAAGCATGCTTATAAATGTAAAAACCAAGAAGTGGGTGGGTCAGTATTCGGGAGAGCGCTCCCACTAGGCTACCTCTGACTCTGTTGTGTTGGAGACCCCTGATTTAGAAACAATAAGATATAATACAGCGGTGATTGAGCTCAAAGTTCTGCTAAATCAACAGAGTCTGAGACACTGAGATCGAATTAAAATACAATTATCTCATTTAAATTGCTTCCATCATCATGATCATCAGAATCATAAGAAATATACAATACATCTATGAGATAAAGAAAAGTATTTGTGCACTCTGTATCTGTGAATGATTACAGAGGAAACAAGAGCAGAGACTGAAACTCAATTAGCATCTAAATATTGTCTTTGATATTGTATAGATTTAGCACTTTTCATTTAAAATGATACACGTCATTGAGAAACATGGTTCTCACAGATCCAGGGTAATTTAGCAGAACATTTCCGGTCATTCCAAGTGCCAGTTGAACTTGAACCGGAAATCACAGCACAGTCCTCGTCACCTACATTATTCGGTTCCCCTTGAGCCCAGGACCTGAAACTAAGAGAATCAGATCAGATTTAATTTCCTTCAGTTCACACATTTAACTGAATCCTCTCAGCCTCTGTTTACTGAAATGCACACTGGAACAATAAAAAATACAAGTATAATAAGGAATAATCTTTGTTCAAGCAGGAGAACATTATTAAGATGATTTCATTTGTATTACATGATAAAAACAGGGAAATATTTTCTTACCCAGTGTTCAGTGGTGTATCGTCCACCCATTTCCACTCTCCCTCTTTTACTGTGTCACTCAGACCAATCCAAGTCTCAGGGTTGTTCAGCTGTTTAACGATGAATTCCTTTAAATGACAAAAAACAGCAGAATAAAAAAGCTTTACTCTCTCTCTCTCTCTCTCTCTCTCTCTCTCTCTCTCTCTCTCTCTTTCTCTCTCTCTCTCTCTCTCTCTCTCTCTCTCTCTCTCTCTCTCTCTCTTTCCATGCGCATGCCTGCGTAAGCGAGTGTGTGAGCGTGGACGGAGCATGTGAGCGTGTAGTGAAGGTGTGAGTGAAAACTCAGTCTTTTTGCTATTTTCTTTATGTTGTACAGTATGTTGTGTGATTTGAGTGAGCATTGAGTGGTGTGTAGCGAGTAGAGTGTGTGTGTGTGTGTGTGTGTGTGTGTGTGAGAGAGAGAGAGAGAGAGAGAGAGAGAGAGAGACGCTGTAGCGGAAGCCTTGTTTTCTTTGGTTCTGGCATCATGGCTTTTTTAAACCTGACACATAAGCAGGGGGTTTAAACTCTTACCGACTGTCACGTAAACTGTAGAGTGATCTTCAGTGGTAGCTAGGCTAATTGGTGAGAAGAGCAATGTTTGTGCATGAGCTTCACAATGTTGAGGTTGTGGTCAAATCTCTCTCTCTCTCTCTCTCTCTCTCAAAAGGGGTTGTAATAAAAGACACTCTGGTCAAAGATTTTCTCCTCAGTAGCCCCACAAAAAGAGTTATCGTGTCTAATGTCTCACAACTGTCTAGATTTGGAAAACTCGTGTCACCAATAAAAATGATCCCAGCAGGCTGTAAAGACCCCGAGCTGAGGCACATTATGTCTTATAGAAGACGTGTACATGATTTTAAACAGCAGGCATGAAGACCTGAACATCATGTTTAAAATAAATGTAAATGGAGAGGAAGTCGTTATTTATAGAAAGTGTTTTTCGTGGTCAGGAGGGACATGTAATCAGGAACTGTCCTGAGAAAGAGGTTAAAGGTAACCAGAAGACAGAAATGCTAAAAGCAAACAAAGAAAAAGACAAACAAGACAATGAAGAGGGCAGTGTACAGGAAAAACGTCAGGAAGAAATAAAACAGCAAAAAAGTAAACAGAAAGTCAAGAAGAAGAAGAGAAAATAACTGAGCCAGAAGCAGAACAGATGGAGACAGGAAAAGAGAATCCAAAAGTTGACGTTAATGACAATACAGGACAGAACCCAAAGACCATCAATAATCATGTTGATGAGTCTGTAGCTACAGACAACACAGATCTGATCACAGAAGATTTAGTTTCACTGTGGTCAAATCCAAGAGAAAATCTAAAGCAGGTAGTAGTGGCCCACAGACCAGGAAGAAAGGGCTAGTTGAAATGGGACAAGAAAAACAAATCATAAGCAGTCAGTAAGCAGTGATGGAGTCGGGCAGTGAACAAGATACTAACAAGGAAACAGAAAGTGATGAAGACAAACAAAATAGCGAACAAACAGGTATATATATATATATATATATATATATATATATATATATATATATATATATATATATATATATATATAAAGCAAAATAAATTAAAAGGTTTCTCCAAAAGACAAAGAATATGAAAGGAGGTAGAATAAACCAGCACTTCCCTGATAAACAAAGCTTTGTGGACTCAGCCACAACCATAATAAAAGAAAAATATAAAAGCTTCACACACCAGGAAATATATAGTTTAAAAAAAGTTTGTAAATAGAACACGTCTTTTAAAAACTCATGATCTGGTAGATGTTTGGTGAAAACAACATAGAACTGAAAGACAATGCACATGGGGGCATTTTAGAGACAATTTTATTTCGTTAGCTAAATTTTATTTAGATTTTATTGTTTAAAACAGATTTTATTGTTTTAAACATAATTTCAATGTTTTTAAAGCTAGTGAAATAACACCTGTTAGTTTTTCAGACCACTTTTTATCAGATGTAGAGTTTTTATTGCAAATCGTAAACCTAGAAGTGCATTTTAATGTTTCTTTACTGAATGATGATAATTTTATTGAGTCTTTTAGATTTTTCTCCACTCACTGAGGAGATTTCTCCTCCTGTAGACAATGGTGGGACCATGGGAAGGTTTTGAACCAGCAGCTCTGTCAGTAGTACGCTGCCAACGTCACAAGGGTCATCACCAAGTCATTAAGAGAGCTGGAGATAGATATAGTGGAACTCCAGGCTTTTCTGAGTCCACAGTAAACAGAGGACATTTTGAGAACCTCAAAGCAAAAAAAGCATTTATGGTGGATCTATTGGGCACAAAGGCACATGGAGCTCTCGTCTGTTCACGTTTTAAAGGAAGCAATGAACTACACGCCCCCTCACAGTTCTTCTTCAGACTGGAGAAAAAGAACAGGACAGAGCAGATTCATGCACACACTATGCACAACGGATGGGCAACACATAACACACAGTAATGACATCAGACGGTATGCCACAAACTTCTACAGAGATCTGTACGAGAGTGAATACAGAGACAATGAAGAGCTGTTAGAGAGCTTTCACAGAGGACTCCCAAAGGTTTCCCCAGAGGACAATGCTGCACTGGAAGGTCCCATGGTTCTGGAAGAGCTGCAGGCCGCCTTGAACACCATGCCGGGGGGAAAAGCACCTGGAATAGACGGCCTACCAGCAGAATTCTACAAGTTCTTTTGGCAGGAACTGGGAGAAGATCTGCTGGAGGTTCTCACTGAAAGCTGTGAAGAAATGTCTCTACCCCTGGGCAGCCGAAGAGCGGTAATCACACTTCTCCCCGAGACAGGGGATCTACAGGACATTAAGAACTGGCCTCCAGTGTCACTGCTCTGCAAAGACTACAAGATAATGTCCAAAGCGCTGGCCAACCGTTTCAGAGATGACATGGACTCTATAATACACGTTGACCAAACATGCTGTGTGCCCAATAGATCCATGATTGATAACGTTTCTTTGATTCGGGACATTTTGGACGTCTCCAGCTCATTGGCAATTGGTCTGATTTCACTGATTCAGCTTTTGACAGGGTTGAGCATCAATACCTCTGGAAAACTCTGGAGGCTTTTGGTCTCAAGCCCAGTCTTATAGCAATGATAAAGTTGATGTACCAGGATGTTGAAAGTGTACTCAAGATCAATGGAGGGTTAAGCGCTCCCTTTAATGTAAATAGGGGAATCAGACAAGGCTGTTCTTTATCAGGTGTTGTACACTTTCTCAACTAACAATTTTTACACATATTACAAATGTCTTTAAATGTTTTTATTCTTAATGGTTTTAGTGCTCCACATGTTTTTTCTGTGTAGGCAGATGATGTTATGGTATTAGTACAGAATCAAAACGGAATTAAGGTTTTAGAAAAAATTGTTTCTGATTTTAGCCAAGTTTCCTCGTCGCAAATCAACTGGAGAAAATGTGAAGCCATTGCATTAGGAAATTGGACCCTAGGCTTAACAAAACTACCAAGTGGACTAAATTGGATAAAGAATTCAGATACCTAGGGATTTATTTAAATGATGAAAAGAAAAACTTGGTAGGATAATTAGGAAAAATAGAAAGTAAACTAAAAAACTGGGAATGGCTTAAACCAAACATGTCACTAAGTGGAAGGGTACTGGTGGCCAACAGTCTAGTAGCCTCAACACTGTGGCATCGCCTAGCTTGCCTGGAGCCCCCTATGGGCCTTGTTGAAAAAAATTCAAGCAACACTATTCAGCTTTGTATTGGAAAAAATTACAATGGATTCCTCAGAGTGTTCTCTTCGTCCCTAAGGAAGAAGGAGTTCAGGGCCTAGTTGACATTAGGAGCAGAATCGCTTCATTTCGTTTTCAAACAATACAAAAATACCTTATAGAATCCGATTAGCTGATATGGAGAGATTTTATGAGTTTTGTTCTGCAAAAAATCAGTGGCTTTGGTTGTGATTTCACTTTATTTTTAATGGATCCAACTGTTTTAAATGTTTTTAAAATGTAGTATGTTTATAAAAGGGTTTTGGACATTAAAGACACTTCTGCAGTCCTCACACTGTCCCAAAATGTCACAACTTTGAGGAGACTAGTGGACGCTGCAGTACTGGATTTCAAAGACATGAGAGCAGTGATCGGGCTACGGTCACTGTTCAACTATTTTATTATTGATGATAAACGTGAGAGTATGTTCCAAAGTATGTTTTATTTATGAAAAACAGAAATTGGAAGTGACTAATTTTATTGTCGGAGAAGCAAAAATCCCGATTTACAATAAAAAATGTTACCTGTTTTATTGATGAAGCTGAACTGGTTATTAACACCCTTTTGCACTAAAAAAACTTTTTTAAAAATGCTGCTGGTTTTTAACTGTCTATTGTAACTAATTGGTTATTTAATAAAGCTGAGTTAAAAAGCAAAAAAAAAAAATCAAGTATCTCTCTCTCTTTCTCTCTCTCTCTCTCTCTCTCTCTCTCTCTCTCTCTCTCTCTCTCTCTCTCACCTGTTCCTCTTTGCTGTTTATGATCACCAGGTCTGCTCCTTTGGCCTTGCACTCTTTTCTGCTCTCCTCCCAGTTCTTCATCTCATTAGACATGATATAAAAACTGGAACTAAAACTGAAACACTTCTGTTTACCTACAGATACCAGTGGAGAAGATTTACAGATCAAAACACATACTTTATTTTATTATCATGTTTATTATCAAGTCATGATTTCGTTTTGTCCACGTAGACAATAGAATATGAGGAAAACATTTAATCAGCCGTAAATAACATTATAACAGATATCAGTTATCTATTAGTATTTATATATTATTATTACTTATTTCAAAGTAACCTACAAGTTCAGGGACAGTATTGTAAAGTATTAGCAATATTATAGAGATTCGCTTCATTCTACGATCTTGGAGGAACATGTGAGAGGATGTGAGTTTAAATCATTATTCTACAGATTCAAGATGGTACGTAGATTTCCACTGAGGGCATTTAACTGTTGAGCAGAAAATGTAAAACAAAATTCAGCTACTTACTTGAACTACAAAATGTTCTCAGGCATCTGTCTCTATCTTCCCGTAACTGGTCTCTGTCTTTAGTCAGGTTATTGTAACTGGTCTGTAACTGGTATCTGTCTTTAGTCAGGTTTTTGTAACTGGTCTGTAACTGGTCTCTGTCTTTAGTCAGGTCATTGTAACTGGACTGTAACTGGTCTCTGTCTTTAGTCAGGTTATTGTAACTGGACTGTAACTGGTCTCTGTCTTTAGTCAGGTTATTGTAACTGGACTGTAACTGGTCTCTGTCTTTAGTCAGGTTATTGTAACTGGACTGTAACTGGTCTCTGTCTTTAGTCAGAATGCTGAATTTGATCCACAGAACTGTGACGGCAGTCAGCAAGGAAACTAACAGAAGCAGCACCAACCACACTGCAGTCAGTCTGCAACACCTGATCCATGCAGTGTCTCCTCCTACAGGTACATGAACACCAAAGACCCAGGTTTTAGTATCTCAAACTTATCTAACATTTACAGTTTAACATAAACACTGAGCTGGAGAACATCTTAGTAACTCTATCCAGCCATCAGTATGAAACTCCTCCCTTTCCACTAATGCATGCAGTGATGGGCGGAACTTTGGGCTGGTTTTGAATAAGCTGACTGGCTTACGAAAACATGTATGTGTAATAATATAATGATTGTATAATGGTACAAAAATAAGGAAATGCTCCTGTCTGCTGAGGCCTTTGATTACAGTTTACAGCTATAAGATAAATTGGTTTCACAGTTGTCTCAATGGTTTACGTGTTATCGACAGTATAATCTGTTTATAAAGTGCAGAAATCAGATTTAAATGTTTATGTCTTGTGTTAAAACACATGCAGATAACGTAACACAAAGGTGATATGAAACAGAAAGACAAGCAAGGCTAAAAAACAAGCTGAGTAAAGAGAGGAAGTTACTCATTTCTCTCTGTGTTCCTCTCACCATGTCTACATTCTCACAGATATCCACCATCATCTCCACTCACTGGAACATATAAAATCCTAAATGAATCCTCTACTTTATAAAACACTTTTGCAAACTTTAACATTTGTACCTGTGTGTTGTTCTTCTAGGTGTCTCTCTGTGTCACAGTTGTCCTTCTCTGTCTCAGGGTCGTGACCTCTAACAGTTTCTGCAATCTTGTAGATAACCGTCACCATCTCCACTCGATCAAATGAACGTTGAAGCATCTTTAAACTATAAAACTAGCAATAAAACATGAAACTACTGCGTCTCTGAATAGACGTGACTGTCAGTCTGCACCTCTGTGCAAAGAATGAAATGTGCTGCTCTCAGTAAAGGAAGTCTGTCATAGAGCAACGTGGACATCATTGGCTTCTTGTGGTCAAACTGTGAAGAATTTTGAGCTGTGCTTCTTACACATCCTGTAGATGTTCCTGTTAGAGTCCAGCAGTTTTATTAAATATCAAAATGACCTTGTGGATTTATAATGGTGTATACATTGACCTTCATCGTATTTTCTTCCTCATAACGTCATTACACAAAGCTATTTATTTAGATCAGTTTGAATATGAATTCAGTTACATGTTCCTGCAGAAGATCTGGAATTGTTAGTTTTTACATTTGCAGCTTTACTCTGAGACTGAATGACACACGGTCCACTGATCTAAGATCAGCATTAACACCTGCTCTATTTCACAAAATAAAAAGTACACACTGACAACTGCAGCAATCTTCAGGACTGAGAAGATTGTGGTTACTCACTAATAAACTGACAAGCTGAGTGTTTATTTCCTAACTGCGAGTGTGAATAATGAGAGACTGCAGAGGAAATGACGTCTGACCATCAGGTTTATATATGGTTCTTCCCCAAAGTACATGTTAGAGCCTGTAAACTAAATGGGTATGGATAACACTGTATTGAAATTTGTCAATTTTATTGCCCTATGTGTTATTTACTGAATTTAAGTCAATGTACCTGGATGCTTAATGTTTTAGAGCATCTGTTATGATGTGGGGCTTTGTGTACTTTATCCAATCAAGTTTATTTATTTTCATGAGTCATTTTGGAAGCACTCATCTGCCACTGAGTGCAGGGGGGAGGGTCAGAAAAAAAAAGATATATATACACTTTTTTTTTACTTGATTCGAAGGCCTTACAAATGCTATGTTCGCAGCTCAGGGGTTATATATCTGAGAATTTGTTGTTGAAACTGCAGCCTAACTATTGCAGGAAATAATTAATAAATTCTTATTTTCTATTTTATTATAACCTGGTTGTAGTGGCAACTCATTCATACACACAGACAAACAAAAGGAGTTTAGTACATCGTACTGTTATTGCATTTTTATGTTCTGGTGATATACATTACGCACTATTTTTAAATTAAGTGTAATAATCACCAGTGGAGGCACAGCGCTACTGTCAGCCCAGACTTCGGCCATGTGCCTTTTGTTTATGTACTTTGTCACGTGTCTGCCCCACCTTTGTCTGCTCCTCCCGTTTCCACACACCTGTTTCCTATTGTCGTCATCATCATTGTCTATTTAACTGTGCCGCGTTGCCTTGTGCAGCGCGTAATCAACTGTTGTCTTTGTCTGGTCTAGTCTGTGTTATGGTTCATGTTTCATGGTTTTCGTTATTAAACCCTGTGTATTTTGCTATCCTGCGTTTGGGTCCCTTTTATCCTGCGTTCGTGACAGATGATTCCGCCATACTAAGACCCAGCAGGATAGCTGTAGCCTGGACCGGCCGATTGGGAGCACCTTTTTTTTATTGGACCTTTTTTTTTCTCCCTCTGGACTTCGCGGTTTTGGTGACATCGGTCCGCATTTTTCCGGTGAGGGACGCCGCTCCGCTTCCGGTTTCTCCGCAGGGGGGCGCCGCCTCACTTCCTGTTTGCAGGCTATGTCACCAGCCTGAGTTTTGTTTATTTTTCGGTGTCCTGCGACATCGTCCCGCATCTGTCCGGTGGGGGGCGTCGCTTCACTTTTGGTTTCCGTGGAGGACGTCGCACCACTTCCTGTCCGCAGGGGGTGTTGCAGGCCCGTCCCATGAATTGTTTTCTGTGTATTTTTCTGTTTTGTGGAGGAATTATTTTCTCCCTGCCCTCCCTCCCCTTTTCCTGGTTCCCGAGAGGTGGGTCTGGCCGCGGTATGTTGGGGGTAGCGCCCGGCCACCCTGTTCGGCTGTGGACGTCGCTCGGCCGCCCTGTTCGGCTGTGGACGTCGCTCGGCTATCCCTTGCTCGGCTGTGGACGTCGCTCGGCTATCCCTTGCTCGGCTGTGGACGTCGCTCGGCTATCCCTTGCTCGGCTGTGGACGTCGCTCGGCTATCCCTTGCTCGGCTGTGGACGTCGCTCGGCTATCCCTTGCTCGGCTGTGGACATCGCTCGGCTATCCCTTGCTCGGCTGTGGACGTCGCTCGGCTATCCCTTGCTCGGCTGTGGACATCGCTCGGCCCCCTTGTACGGCTGTGGACGTCGCTCGGCCCCCTCTGGCTGTGCCGCCGTGTGCCTCACTCCCCCCACCTGCCTTGCTGTGTGCCTCACTCCCCCCACCTGCCTTGCTGTGTGCCTCACTCCCCCCACCTGCCTTGCTGTGTGCCTCGCTCCCCCACCTGGATCGCAGTGTGCCTCACCCCCCCCAACAACCCAGACTCCGTTGGGACTATTAAGACGGATTGGTGCATCGGGAGCCGCGCTTTGGGGGGCACTGTCAGGACTCAGCCTGGACTTTGGCCATGTGCCTTTTGTTTATGTACTTCGTCACGTGTCTGCCCCGCCTTTGTCTGCTCCTCCTGTTTCCACACACCTGTTTCCTATTGTCGTCATCATTGTCTATTTAACTGTGCCGTGTTGCCTTGTGCAGCGCGTAATCAACTGTTTGTCTTTGTCTGGTCTAGTCTGTGTTATGGTTCATGTTTCATGTTTTTCGTTATTAAACCCTGTGTATTTTGTTATCCTGCGTTTGGGTCCCTTTTATCCTGCGTTTGTGACAGCTACTGAATATGATAAGATTTTTTTTTGTTAGTCACCTTAAATACTATTTCCTGTTTTGTGGTGTTTCTCTACTTGGGTAAAAGGAGATCAGCCAGTTCACCATCCCACTGCTAAGAATCCAGTATCCTGTTGCGCTACTGTATACATATGTTATCCCTTTAGTAACTAGCTAGTCAGGTGGTATTAGCTATGGGCCGTGGTGGGCTCTCTCTCTCTCTCACTCTCACTCTCACTCTCACTCTCACTCACTCACTCACTCACTCAGTCCATAATCTCATCCATCCTTACATCAGCCATCGCAGCCGTGCTCTTACATCCGAATAGATGCTTTGCGTTGCCTTATATTTCTTTGCGAATTGTAGTTTTGTGTATAACATCGGGGATGCAGAACATATTAGTAAGGCTACTGTTTGCAGAGCGGTCAGGAAAGTGTGCCTCGCTCTTAAGCGCTTGACCATTTTTGTGTTGTTTCCTGATAAAATAAAATACTGTTCTTCTGGTTTCACCTCTAATATTATAATAGTTGGGAATTTACTCTAAAATAGTTCTTAATTACTAACTACAACTGACATCTCCAACAAGTCTAATTAGATTAATGTAATAATTACTATCTCTAGAAAGTATTGGTCTACTTACTAATTTGTTCTACTCACATTAATTACTTTGTAAATCCCAAATGAACCTCAACCACTTGAACAATAAGGAGAGACAAGCAACTGCATTTCTAATGCTTTCAAATAAACAATATACAATTGCATGAATTATCCTTGAATTGAACAAAGTGTGTAACTAGTGGGAGAAGTTTACATTAAAAAATATACCTTTTAAAGGTATATAGGGTTTTATTTTTTATAAAGGTTTTTTATTAAATACGTGTTCATATTCTCCATATGCTTGCATAAGCACTTCCAGTTCTGCTGGTGAGAAATATGCAGATTTTTTTTTTGTCTGACGCTGTTGCCATGGTGACTCGTTATATCTGTGCTCCATTGATAATGGTTTTTTATAGTTGTGTTGCACGCGCTTAACTCAGAGTCAATCAATTTAGAGTTGAAAAAACTAACTCATTTCAGCTGTTCTGTAACCAAAAACTCAGAGTTTCCCATCTCAGGGTAAATCAACTCAGAGTTCAAGTTTAAACTCAGAGTTGGTTGAACCTCCTTTCTGAAACAGGCCCCTGTTCCTCTTTACTGTTTATGATCACCAGGTCTGCTCCTTTGGCCTTGCAGTCTTTTCTGCTCTCCTCCCAGCTCTTCATCTTATCACTCATGATATAAAAACTGGAATTCAATCTACTGTTAGCGCCTTTGATAATGTACCTTAAGTAGGGACTGGGGGCAAGCTGGGGGCAGGGTTACTGTTAGCGCCTTTGATAATGTACCTTAATGTACATTGGTGTATCCAAGATGGCAGTGCGGCAGTAGCACGCAACGGCCACTTCTGTGCTATTTACGTTTTTTACGATTTTGTTTTATGTAGCACCCTGGTCCTGGAGAAAAATCTCATTTCACTGTGTACTGCAACATATATATATATGGTTGAAATGACAATAAAAGCTTCTTGACTTGACTTGACTTGAAGTAGGGACTGGGGTGGGGTTACTTTTAGCGCCTTTGATAATGTACCTTAAATAGGGGCTGGGGCGGGGTTACTGTTAGTGCCTTTGATAATGTACCTTAAGTAGGGACTGGGGGCGGGGTTACTGTTAGCACCTTCGATAATGTACCTTAAGTAGGGACTGGGGGCGGGGTTACTGTTAGCACCTTCGATAATGTACCTTAATTAGGGACTGGGGCAGGGCTGGGTTTACTGTTAGCACCTTTGATAATGTACCTTAAGTAGGGACTGGGGGCGGGGATACTGTTAGCACCTTTGATAATGTACCTTAAGTAGGGACTGGGGGCAGGGCTGGGGTAATTTACTGTACGATATTCTTGATTACAACCTCTGTTTATACAGATTACATGGAGCTGCACGTACAAGTTGGATTCGCCGCGTTTGGATGCCAATGTAGGTTCGCAAAGCCATGAGCATTAACAATAAAGCAACATCCGCCATTATTGATGTTGTGTTTGTGTTTGCTGCTGCTGCGCTAACGTTGCGGGAAAATATGAGACGTAAACAGTGACATAAGACTTGGCTCTGTGATTGCTCTCTAGCCCATGGAAAGGCAAAACGGTTCTTAGAAGGCTGGCCAGTGGAACCAACTAAGAACCAGCACCAGCACTAGCTCTGAACCAGTACCCGGTTCCTTTAGGTGGAAAAGGGGCATATTATTCCTCCACTAGACTGTGAGACCTCTTCAGACTTAGGATTTACCTAGATGTAAGTAATTAACTAGTAGTTAGTGCTAGTAGCTTAGTGTTAATGAAGAATTATTAATTCATTTTTTCTATTGTAAAGTTTAGCAATATTACAGAGATTTGCCTCATTAATCTAGCCATGGGGGTCACAGTCCAGTGACTTCTGTGCCGGTCCCAAGCCCGGACAAATAGAGAGGGTTGCGTCAGGAAGGGCATCCGGCATAAAACATTGCCAAATCTAACCATGCGAATTGTCAGTAAGAATTTCATACCGGATCGGTCGAGGCCCGGGTTAACAACGACCGCCATCGGCGCCGTTGACCTACAGGGCGCCGGTGGAAATTGGGCTACTGTTGGTCGAAGGAGTAGAGGAGGGAGGAGAGTGCACAGACAGAGAGAGAAGAGGAAAGGTAAGAGTGTAGGACTGAGAATAGGGACTCTGAATGTTGGTACTATGACAGGGAAAGGTAGAGAGCTGGCTGATATGATGGAGAGAAGGAAGGTGGATATACTGTGTGTACAGGAGACCAAGTGGAAGGGTAGCAAGGCTCGTAGTATAGGAGCAGGATTCAAGCTGTTTTATTATGGTGTGGATAGTAAGAGAAATGGGGTAGGTGTGGTCCTGAAGGAGGAGTTTGTGAGGAATGTTCTGGAGGTGAAGAGAGTGTCAGACAGGGTGATGAGTCTGAAGTTAGAGATTGAAGGGGTGATGTTGAATGTTGTTAGTGGTTATGCCCCGCAGGTAGGTTGTGAGTTATTCTGGTGTGAATTCGATGAGGTGATTAAGAGTATTCCCAAGGGTGAGAGAGTGGTGATAGGAGCGGATTTTAATAGACATGTTGGTGAGGGGAACACAGGTGATGAGGAGGTGATGGGCAAGTTTGGAGTTAAGGAAAGGAACCTTGAAGGACAGATGGTGGTAGACTTTGCTAAGAGGATGGACATGGCTGTGGTTAACACTTATTTTCAGAAGAGGGAGGAACATAGAGTGACTTACAAGAGTGGAGGTAGGAGAACACAGGTAGACTACATCCTTTGTAGAAGAGGCAATCTGAAAGAGATTAGTGACTGTAAAGTGGTAGTGGGAGAGAGTGTAGCCAGACAGCATAGGATGGTGGTGTGTAGGATGACTCTGATGGTCTGTAAGAGGAAGAGGTCAAAGATAGAGAAGAAAACTAAGTGGTGGAAGCTGAAAAAGGAGGAATGTTGTGAGGAATTTAGACAGAAGTTGAGGCAGGCTCTGGGTGGTCAGGTAGTGCTGCCGGATGACTGGGAAACTACAGCAGAAGTGATCAGGGAGACAGGGAGAAAGGTGCTGGGTGTGTCATCTGGAAGGAGGAAAGAAGATAAGGAGACTTGGTGGTGGAATGAGGAAGTTCAGGATAGTATCCAGAGGAAGAGATTAGCCAAGAAGAAGTGGGATATGGACAGGACTGAAGAGAATAGACAGGAATACAAGGAGTTACAGCGCAGAGTGAAGAGGGAGGTGTCTAAGGCCAAGCAGAAGGCATATGACGAGTTGTACACTAGGTTAGACACTAGAGAAGGAGAGAAGGACTTGTACAGGTTAGCTAGACAGAGGGATCGGGATGGGAAGGATGTGCAGCAAGTTAGAATTATTAAGGATAGAGATGGAAGGGTGCTCACAAGTGAGGAGAGTGTACAGAGGAGATGGAAGGAATACTTTGAGGAGCTGATGAATGGGGAAAATCAGAGGGAAAAAAGAGTAGAAGGGGTGAACTCTGTGGAACAGGAAGTAGATAAAATTAGAAAGGATGAAGTCAGGAAGGCTTTGAAGAGGATGAAAAGTGGAAAGGCAGTTGGTCCTGACGACATCCCGGTAGAGGTCTGGAAGTGTCTAGGAGAGGCAGCAGTGGAATTTTTAACTAGTTTGTTCAACAGGGTATTAGAAAGTGAGAGGATGCCTGAGGAATGGAGAAGGAGTGTGTTAGTGCCGATCTTTAAGAATAAGGGTGACGTGCAGAGTTGCAGCAACTACAGGGGGATAAAGTTGATGAGCCATACAATGAAGTTGTGGGAAAGAGTAGTGGAAGCTAGGTTAAGGAAGGTGTTGGAAATTTGTGAGCAGCAGTATGGCTTCATGCCCAGAAAGAGCACAACAGATGCAATTTTTGCTCTGAGAATGTTGATGGAGAAGTATAGGGATGGTCAGAGGGAGTTGCACTGTGTGTTTGTAGACTTAGAGAAAGCGTATGACAGGGTGCCAAGAGAAGAGCTGTGGTACTGTATGAGGAAGTCAGGAGTAGCAGAGAAGTATGTCAGAGTGGTGCAGGACATGTATGAGAGGAGCAGGACAGTGGTGAGGTGTGCTGTAGGTCAGACAGAGGAGTTCACAGTGGAGGTGGGACTGCATCAGGGATCGGCTCTGAGACCCTTCCTGTTTGCTATAGTGATGGACCAGTTGTCAGAGGAGGTCAGACAGGAGTCTCCTTGGACGATGATGTTTGCAGATGACATTGTGATCTGTAGTGAGAGCAGGGAGCAGGTGGAGGAAAACCTGGAGAGGTGGAGGTTTGCGCTGGAGAGAAGAGGAATGAAAGTCAGTCATAGTAAGACTGAGTACATGTGTGTGAATGAAAGGGAGGGAAGTGGAACAGTAAGGTTACAGGGTGAAGAGGTGAAGAAGGTACAGGAGTTTAAGTACTTGGGGTCAACAGTCCAGAGTAATGGAGAGAGTGGGAAAGAAGTAAAGAAGCGAGTGCAGGCAGGTTGGAGTGGGTGGAGAAAGGTGTCAGGAGTTCTGTGTGATAGGAAAATATCAGCAAGAATAAAGGGGAAGGTGTACAGGACAGTGGTGAGACCGGCCGTGCTGTATGGTTTACAGACAGTGTCACTGAAGAAGAGACAGGAGTCAGAGCTTGAGGTAGCCGAACTGAAGATGTTGAGGTTCTCTTTGGGTGTGACAAGATTGGACAGGATTAGGAACGAGTACATCAGAGGGACAGCCCATGTGGGACGTTTGGGGGACAAAGTTAGGGAGGCGAGATTAAGATGGTTTGGACATGTTCAGAGGAGGGAGAGTGAGTATATTGGTAGGAGAATGTTGGACATGGAGCTGCCAGGCAGGAGGCAAAGAGGAAGGCCAAAGAGGAGGTATATGGATGTAATTAATGAGGATTTGAAGCTAGTGGGTGCAAGTGTTGAGGATGCAGAAGATAGGGTTAGGTGGAGAGAGATGATTCGCTGTGGCGACCCCTGAAGGGAAAAGCCGAAAGAAGAAGAAGACAGAGATTTGCCTCATTCTAAGATCTTGGAGGACAGAAGACGGAGGCAGGTATAAAGTAAAATAACAGAGTTTATTGAAAAGCAGAAGTGAATGAAGTGAGTGAGGGTGGATAAGTCCAGGTGAAGCTCCACACGCCGGGTCACAGGTTGCAAACCAACGATATCTAGACCCTTTGGTGGTCAACGAACTTGGGAAACTACTGATAGAAAAGAGAGAGTCAGGTTAGTAGACACAGTATGTAGTAGTAGCTAGAATTTATGAGACTGGACAATGTGTGTGTTAGAGAGCATATTTTATGTGGTGAAGTAATGAGGGGTGCCAGGTGCCAGTGATTAGAACTCAGGTGATGAGGATCTGGTTTGCTGTGTGTGGGGATGTTGAACTGGGGTGTACGCAGTTTTATTAATTACTCGCGTGAAAGAAACAAACGTTGCACAATCCACATTTAACACATCAGCATTCACTGTTTTATTTGCTCACATGGCAGAATAACATATCCGGGCCTTTTTACAGCGTAACGACGTGGTGACGTGGCAGAAAGACGTCATCACGCATAACCGTAATACAAATGATAAGAGTGCACTTACTTTAACACCCCCACTCGCTCTTAGCTCATTGTGTCATTAGAAAAACAATACCCAAAACAAAAACAAGTCTTCACTTTAAAATAAATAATGCAAACATACACTTTTCACATTTTAAGTGCCAAACATATCTTGAACAAATCTCCTTAGTTTTTGCTTTGTAGGTGGCTTTGTCATAATGTCAGCAACCATTTTCTCTGTGGGACAAAACTCCAAAATTACCTTACCATCATTTACAATTTGCCTTACAAAGTGGTACTTGATGTCAATGTGTTTGCACCTCTGCCTACTGATTGGGTTTCTGGCCAGTGCTATGGTACCTTGGTTGTCCTCATACACGTTTGGTTGTGTATATTGGTATGTGTCCATACACTTAAGTAGCTGTTTCAAGTAGATACATTCCTGCATGGCTGACGCTAAGGACATGTACTCCGCTTCACAAGTAGATAATGCCACTGTGGAATGTTTTCTGGTTTTCCAGGAAATCAAAGAACTTCCTTTACTTAGATTAACACAATATCCTGAGGTACTGCGTCTGTCTTTTGTATCTGACGCCCAGTCAGCATCACAATATACTCTAAGACCTAGTTTCTCTGAGTCATTTCTTCTGAAGCATAGTTCCTGTTTTGTCATACCTTTAAGGTATCTGAACACATGTTTTACTGTGTTCCAGTGTTGTTCTGTTGGTTCAGCAAAATGTTGAGATAGCCTACTGACAACAAAACTTAAATCTGGTCGTGTACAAGTGGACAAATAGATTAAACTTCCCACTGCCTCCCTGAACTTCTTTGGATCTTTCAATTTTTCTGCATCTTCTGAATAATCAAGCTTAGTTTCACATGGGGTTTCTCTAATTTTACAGTCCTGCATATCAAATCGATCTAGTAGTTTGCATACATATCTCTCCTGTGACATTTTGACTAGACCATCTGTTTGTTCAAAATCTATGCCTAGGAAATGTTTCAACTTTCCCATGTCTTTCATTTTGAACCTCTCAGTTAGCATTTGCTTTACATCTTTCAGAACATTTACACTGTTAGCAGCTATGATAAGGTCGTCAACCCATACAATCAGTATTACTTTCTCATTCTGCTTTTCCTTTGTATACACACAGTTATCAGCTGAGTTCTGTGTAAAGTCATTCTCAGTTAAACATGCATGTAACATAGCATTCCAGTTTCTACCTGATTGTTTGAGACCATAGAGAGATTTCTCTAATTTACATACCAGTTTTTCACCAGTCTTAGATTTTTGTTCATAACCTTCTGGTTGTTCCATATATATCTCATGGTCAATTTGTGCATGCAAATAAGCTGTCTCAACGTCCATCTGATGTAAGATCAAGTCCTCTTGTGCTGCTTTCTGCATAACCACTCTCACGCTTGTCATATCTGCTGTGGGTGAGAATGTCTCATCATAGTCAGTCCCTTGTTTCTGACTGTAGCCTTTTGCAACAAATCTTGCCTTGTACTTTTCAGATCCATCAATGTCTCGTTTAATTGTGTAAACCCATCTGCCTCCAACTGGTTGTTTTCCTGGTGGCAATTGAGTAAGTGTGAAGGTTTTGTTCTATTCCAGTGATCGCATTTCTTTGTCCATGGCATTCTTCCATTGCCTTGATTTCGTTGATGTTATGGCTTCATGGTAGGTTATCGGCATATCGCATACAGCTCTATAACAAAAGTCTATGCATGTTTGCAGTTTGTCCTCCGTCTTCTCAATCTCATAATCCTGTAAATCCTGAGTTGTAATCCTGAGTTGGTCTCCTTCTCGTCCTTGGTGGGTTGCTTTTAAGTATAGTCTCAGATGGTTTTCCTGACTGTGTTGGTTCAGTCTTTTCAGTCAGAATCTCGCTAAAACCACTTTGAATGCCTTGATTTGGATTTTCCTCATTTTCTACGAATTCTTTCTCCTTGCCAATGATCTTAGGAGTTATACCCACGTATTCTCTGTGCGGCTCAGATGTTTGTGTTTTTCTTTCTTTGGTTGTCCTAGTTGTAAACTTCACTAGCCTGTATTTTTGGATTTTTCCAGTGTTGGGGTAATACACTAAGTAAGCCGGGCTGTTCTTGTCATAGCCGATGAAAACGCCCTGTTCACATCTGGAATCCAATTTGCCTTTCTCTTGTTTGTAAGCGAAACATGTTGATCCAAATTTCTGCATTTTGGAAACATCTGGCTTTTTGCCTATGAATAACTCGTATGGTGTTTTCTTTGTACGTCCATTGTAGCACCTGTTTCTCACATAGGCTGACGTTTGCATAGCATAGTTCCATAAGTTACCTGGTAATTCACTTTCTATCAGTAAGCATCTGCTCATGTCGTAGAGAGTTCTCCAAGCTCTCTCTGCTATGCCGTTCTGGTGAGGTGAATAAGGTGCGGACGTCTCATGTCGTATCTTATTCTTTGTTAACAGAGCTTGAAAGTCTTGATTCATAAATTCAGTGCCATTGTCTGAACGAATACACTTGACTTCTCCATAGGGTGCTATGTCTGCTAGAAACTAAAGTCACCTTTAGACTTTAAGAAATATACTAACATAGTGCCTGAGTAGTCATCTGTAAAAGACTGTGCATATTTGTGTCCTTCTTTGCTCTGTATTGGCATAGGTCCAGCCAAATCAGTGTGGACCAATTCTAAGGGTTTCTTTGCCTTTCTGTCTGGCTCCCTGTTTCTTGTCTGAGTAAATTTTCCTTGTGTACACACTTCACATAACTGATTTGGTCTGTTTATATTTCCTTTTATATCCATGCCTTTAACCACACCTTGTAACTTTTGTATGTCATCGTAGTTACAATGTCCCAAAATCTCATGCCAGGTTTGTAAATCATGACACACTTTGCATTGGTCACCAGTCTTTTCTATAGTTGGCAAATAGTATAAGTTTCCACTTTCATGAATGTCAAACCTGTTGCCATCTCTGGTAACCATGTGACTGTTCCCCCTTTTGAAGGTGATTGCTGCTCCTCCATTTATTGCTCTTGCTACTGAGAAGATGTCATTTGGGTACGAAGGCATGTATAGTGCATCCCTTAGTTGTGCTCTGTGGTGTCGTCCAGCACTGTCAAGGAAATAAATCAATGCTGTTCCTCTTTGTTGTGCTATACCACTGCATTTTGTCCCGTCGGCTAGTTCCACTGAATGAGTCTCAGATTGAAAAGAGCTGTCAAAACTTTTGAACTTTTTGATGTCGTTTACAATATGAGATGTCGCTCCAGTATCTACCATTATGCCTTTCTTCTTTACATTATCTGTTGGTCTTCCATATTCTGAGTGTTCAATTTTGAAGACATGGTCTTGGTCACTGTCTTGTTCATCTGCAACCTTTCTAGCACCATCTTTGTCTCCCTTTTTCTTGCACAGGAATTCTGCATGTGTACTGTTTTTACAATGATTGCACCATACTCTTTTGTAGCATTTTCTTGCTTTGTGTCCTTTTATTCCGCATTTATAACATGTCACATTGATATCTTCATCTTTCCTGTCTTTAATGTGTGACTTAAAAGGGCCTTGTCCTTGTCTCGTGTGTGCTTTCATCACGTTGTCTGTAGATTCTGTCCTTTTCATTTTCTCCGCCTCTTCGTAAATCCGTAGTCTTCTTTTAAAGTCAATAAACGTAACGTTGTCCTCATTTTGTGTTATGTGTATGGCTAGGGGCTTAAAAGAGTCTGGTAATCCGCGAAGAATCATAGCTATGGTTAGTCCATCACTCATGGTTTCTCCTGTATCTCTCAGGGCTGTAATGATGTTCTCTGCTCTTATTATGTAGTCGGTAACACTCTCGTTGTCCATCATGTGTAGCTGGGTTAACGATGTGTACATATTTATTATGCGTGGCTTACTTTTTCCTGAATAATGCTCTTTCAGTATTTTCAGAGCTTTCCGGCCATCATCAGCAGCTTCATGTCTTATCAGTGATAGGCTTTTGTCATCTATCAGTCTTATCAACTCAGCATAGCAGTCAGCATTTTTTCGTCTGTCTTCGGTTAGCCCTTCTGCATTAGCACCAATGGGCTCATGCAAAATAGTCTGTTTTAACTTTAGAGTAAGTAAATAGCCTAGGAATCTTGTTTCCCAAAGGTCATATTTATCTTCACATCCTTCAAACAAAAGCTGTGGTGCCAGACCTCCCGTCGTCCTAATTGCCATTTTGTAAACTCTCCGACTTTGATTAATGTTCTTTCTTCGTTAAGCTTAATAACGCGTAATACGTCGCGTAACAGACTTACTCAAGACGTTCGCTTGTTTCCTCTCCTGGGCCCATAACCTGTTGAACTGGGGTGTACGCAGTTTTATTAATTACTCGCGTGAAAGAAACAAATGTTGCACAATCCACATTTAACACATCAGCATTCACTGTTTTATTTGCTCACATGGCAGAATAACATATCCGGGCCTTTTTACAGCGTAACGACGTGGTGACGTGGCAGAAAGACGTCATCACGCATAACCGTAATACAAATGATAAGAGTGCACTTACTTTAACAGGGGAGAACCAGGAAAATCCATGACAGTAGGAGATAATGAGAGACTGCAGAGGAAATGACGTCTGACCATCAGGTTTACATATGGTTCTTCCCGAAAGTACATGTAAGAGCCGGTATGGTATGAAAACACTGTATTAAACTTTGTCAGTTTTATTACCCTATGTGTTATTTACTGCTTTTAAGTCAATGTACCTGGATGCTTAACGTTTTAGAGCATCTGATATGATGTGGGGCTTTTGTGTACTTTGTGTTCCAATCAAGTTTATTTGTTTTCATGAGTCATTTTGGAAGCACTCATCTGCCACTGAGTGCAGGGGGGAGGGTCAGAAAAAAAAAAAATATATATATATGTATATATATATATATATATATATATATATATATATATATATATATATATATATATATATATATATACACATATATATATACACGTATATGTATGTTGTGGGCAGACGTTTTGGGGATCATAAGTAGTGAGAGGAAGTTACGTCATCATTGTTACTGCCCGAACTCTTCAGCTAAGTGAGTTGGATAAAGTGCACCAACGGGCCCCAACAATCGCTTTGAGTACTGTTGAGGTTGTTGTTTTATTGACATAAACATCACTGTTGTTTTTTTTTTTACCTTGATTTGTAAGCCTTACGAATGTTATGTTCGCTGCTCGGGGGTTATATTTCTGAGAATTTGTTGTTGAAACTGCAGCCTAACTATTGCAGAACATAATTAATATGATTAATTTTTTTCTTGTTAGTCACCTTAAATGCTATTTCGTTTTTTTGTGTTGTTACGCTAAGGTAAAAGGAGATCAGCCAGTTCACCATCCCACTGCTGAGAATCCAGGATCCTGTTGCACCACTGCTATACATATTATATGTTATCCCTTAGTAACTAGCTAGTCAGGTGGTATTAGCTATGGGCCGTGGTGGTCTAGGTTTCAGGTGACTCCCACCTGTGAAAAAGGGGTTACATACAAAACACACAATAGTATTTAACCATAACCACGACTACTGTAAAGGTGGAATTCTGTTCATTCAGATGAGGAGAAGGATATGCTGGACAATAAGAATCGTTTTCCTGAACTCGTATTGTCTCCAGACCTTGAGGAAATCACTGGTCACTTTTTAGAGTTTAGAATGTTGTTATGTTGTTTCTGGTCCTCTGCCTCACTTAGGAGGAGCAACCAGAGTGGAAAGCCACCAATACATAAAAGAAGTAAAGATTTACAATGGATAATTTTACATAGAATTGTCTCCATCAATTCCTTTGTCTCTATTTTGTGTCCAGAGACCAGTCATGAGTATCTTTCTTTTTTTTGCCTTGAGATAAAACTGTCTTTCACACTTTTATGCAATGTTCCAGACTACAGCCTCTTTTTACTTTTGTACAAAAGATTTTTGGTTGTTTTGACACATCCTTTTCACTGCAAACCTTATCCTTGGTGTAAAATATACATGCAATTGGCAAGCCAAATGTAAGCTTTTAAACATCACCCTAGGACAAGCAAAAATGGGTATTTGCATTAGCAGGAAAAACAAGGTTGAACAAAAAGGAAGCCACAATTTTGTTATGGTAACCACAGCACTACTAAAGTTCAAAATTGTGGTCGATTTTCTCTTTTATAAGAAAATGAAAAACCTAGCAACTTTAAAGAAAATTTGGTGTTATCAAAGAGCACTTTGTTTGCTTACTGATGACCAATTGCAATTTGTACATTGTACGCTGTCTTAATGTTCTTTGTTTGTTTGTTTTTATTCTTTTTTTTTTCTTTTTAATGGAAATGTTATCTATTCAAAGATGAACTGTGGCCATCTGTGATGAACGTTACTTTGAAAATTAAACTACTAAACTAAAACACTTCTGTTAACCTACAGATACCAATGGAGAAAATGTACAGATCAAAATGCATACTTTTTATTATTATTGTTATTGTATAATCATGATTTCTATTTGTCCCCGTAGACAATAGTATATGAGGAAAACATTTAATCAGCCGTAATTAACATTAAAACAGATATTAGTTATCTATTGTTCCTCCAGTAGACTGTGAGACCTCTTCAGACTCAGGAGTTACCTAGTTGTAAGTAGTTAACTAGTAGTTACTGCTAGTAACTTAGTGTTAATGAAGTATTATTCATTCATTCTTTCTTAATTCTTTCTTAGTGACTTACAAGTTATGGGACAGTACTATAAAGTTTAGCAATATTACAGAGATTCGCCTCATTCTAAGAAATTTGGGGAACACTTGAGAGGATGTGAATTTAAATCATTATTCCACAGAGTCAAGATAATCCGTGGATTTTGTCAGAACTCAGAGTCCTCCTCTGAGGTGACACATCAACTAGGTGGTTTCTAAGATCTGCCAATTACCAATAAAACATTTTCTTGCTAAACAGAGTCAAAATTAGATGAATAAAACAGACTTCTCCAGCTTGAATGAGATCAGGAAAGTCCCAACTTTAATGCAGCCAAAACAGAGATCTTCAAAGTAAACTTCTCCGAAATATTTCCTCAGCATCAAAGTCAGCCAAACAATCCAACATCGAGCAATGCTGCAGTCGAGTACACAAAATCTCAGTCAGGCTATCGCTATTTATGCCCCGTTACTTAATTCACATAGTTTAGCCAATTTCTTATTATTTCTGGTTTGAAGATTTAAATACCCTCCTACCTGTTTTGCATAGCTCCTCCCAGTTTCCTATCATTTTTAGTATTTACCCTACCCTCTCTTTTTCTTTTCCCTTTTATGGATTTCCTGTCTTTTAACATTGCACAAAATTTGTTCCTGACTCTCAAGAGATGTGTGTGTATGCGTGGATCTTCCACCTAAGTTCTCATGGATTATTTTCTTCACTTTTCTCTCGTTTTGACTTCACTTCATAGTGTAAGCCTTAAGTTAAGCCCATAAG
Organism: Tachysurus vachellii; assembly: GCF_030014155.1. Lineage (NCBI taxonomy): Eukaryota > Metazoa > Chordata > Actinopteri > Siluriformes > Bagridae > Tachysurus > Tachysurus vachellii. The sequence goes on along the minus strand of NC_083461.1, from coordinate 37,135,419 downwards.
TTTATGTAAATTTCGTATTTCGTATCTCGACCCCCCCCTTGGGTGGGATAGATTCTGGGGCTAAGCGAGTGGCTGGCTGACTCTTCGGTGGTGGAGTTCCTCTCTCCTATCTTCATGCTGTTGCGGAACCTATGGCATTTTCCCGTGTGTATTTGGTGTGTTCACTGGTGGTGTGCTGTTTAACACTTTTCCCTCCCTCCTTTTAGAGCAGCCTTTAGTCATCGTGGTAAGTTCCAGCCTGTCCCCTGTATTGGGGATTAGTGTCATAGCATTGAGTTGGGCTTTAGCCCACAGGCCTCTGTGTTTATTTGTATGTATGCGAACAGATTATGTTTTTTGTTATCATGTTGTGCTTTTAATATTGTGGAAAATTTTTATGTATAAATAAAGATTTATTTAGGTTTATTTTTGTTAATCCTGTCCCTGCATGACCAGTGGGAACAAATTTGTCTTGTCTATTTTGGATAAATCCTATTTTGGATTAATGTACAACTCAAAAGAATAAACTATTTCCTGGGGCAAAATACCATTGTCAATAATGGTCAATAATGACATTTATCATATTGTACTGTTCCAATTAGACTTGCTGAAATTGCGCTCTTGCCACATTTACTAAACTCCACCTGTTCTAATGAGAAATATCTACAATACACTCGTCCTGTGTCTTTGTGCTGCATGATATTATAATGAACCCCCAGAAGCAGATGTCAGAAAATCCATATGTTTATTAGCAGTAGAAATGTGATTAGAAACTCTTAGAAGCAAATTCTGAAGCTAAAATTATGGTCAGAGGACAGGCACAGTTCAAAAAACTAACAAAACAATAGCAAACGATTTGCATTGAATCGTTGAGTAAGCATGCTTATGAATGTAAAAACCAAGAAGTGGGTGGGTCAGTATTCAGGAGAGCGCTCCCACTAGGCTTCCTATGACTCTGTTGTGTTGGAGACCCCTGCTTTAGAAACAATAAGATATAATACAGAGGTGATTGAGCTCAAACTTAAATCAACAGAGTCTGAGACACTGAGATGGAATTAAAATACAATTATCTCATTTATATTGCTTCCATCATCATGATCATCAGAATCATAAGAAATATACAATACATCTATGAGATAAAGAAAAGTATTTGTGCACTCTGTATCTGTGAATGATTACAGAGGAAACAAGAGCAGAGACTGAAACTCAATTATCATCTAAATATTGTCTTTGATATTGTATAGATTTAGCACTTTTCATTTAAAATGATACACGTCATTGAGAAACATGTTTCTCACAGATCCAGGGAAACTTAGCAGAACATTTCTGGTCATTCCAAGTGCCAGTTGAACTTGAACCGGAAATCACAGCACAGTCCTCTTCACCTGCATTATTCGGTTTCCCTCCAGCCCAGGACCTGAAACTAAGAGAATCAGATCTGATTCAATCTCCTTCAGTTCACACATTTAACTGAATCCTCTCAGCCTCTGCTTACTGAAATGCACATTGGAACAATAAAAAATACAAGTATAATAAGGAATAATCTTTGTTCAAGCAGGAGAACATTATTAATATGATTTCATTTATATTACATGATAAAAACAGGGAAATATTTTCTTACCCAGTGTTCAGTGGTGTATCGTCCACCCATTTCCACTCTCCCTCTTTTACTGTGTCACTCAGACCAATCCAAGTCTCAAGGTTGTCCAGCTGTTTAATGATGAACTCCTTTAAATGACATAAAAAACATCAGAATAAAAAAGCTTTACTCTCTCTCTCTCTGTGTCTCTCTCTCTCTCACTCTCTCTCTCTTTTTCTCTCTCTCTCTCTCTCTCTCTCTCTCTCTCTCTCTCTCTCTCTCTCTCTCTCTCACCTGTTCCTCTTTGCTGTTTATGATCACCAGGTCTGCTCCTTTGGCCTTGCAGTCTTTTCTGCTCTCCTTCCAGCTCTTCATCTCATTAGACATGATATAAAAACTGGAACTAAAACTGAAACACTTCTGTTTACCTACAGATACCAGTGGAGAAGATTTACAGATCAAAATACATTATTTTATTATCATGTTTATTATCAAGTCATGATTTCGTTTTGTCCACGTAGACAATAGAATATGAGGAAAACATTTATTCATTCATTCATTCATTTTCTACCGCTTATCTGAAGTACCTCGAGTCACGGGGAGCCTGTGCCTATCTCAGGCGTCATCGGGCATCAAGGCAGGATACACCCTGGACGGGGTGCCAACCCATCGCAGGGCACACACACACTCTCATTCACTCACGCACCACGGACAATCTTCCAGAGATGCCAATCAACCTACCATGCATGTCTTTGGACCGGGGGAGGAAACCGGAATACCCAGAGATAACCCCCGAGGCACGGGGAGAACATGCAAATTCCACACACACAAGGCGGAGGCGGGAATTGAACCCCGACCCTGGAGGTGTGAGGCGAACATGCTAACCACTAAGCCACCGTGCCCCCCAGGAAAACATTTAATCAGCTGTAAATAACATTATAACAGATATCAGTTATCTATTAGTATTTATCTATTATTATTACTTATTTCAAAGTAACCTACAAGTTCAGGGACAGTATTGTAAAGTATTAGCAATATTATAGAGATTTGTTTCATTCTAAGATCTTGGAGGAACATGTGAGAGGATGTGAGTTTAAATCATTATTCTACAGATTCAAGATGGTATGTAGATTTCCACTGAGGACATTTAACTGTTGAACAAAAAATGTAAAACAAAATTCAGCTACTTACTTGAACTACAAAATGTTCTCAGGTATCTGTCTCTATCTTCCCGTAACTGGTCTCTGTCTTTAGTCAGGTTATTGTAACTGGTCTGTAACTGGTCTCTGTCTTTAGTCAGGTTATTGTAACTGGACTGTAACTGGTCTCTGTCTTTATTCAGGTTATTGTAACTGGACTGTAACTGGTCTCTGTCTTTAGTCAGAATGCTGAATTTGTAGTTTATTAGCAGTAGAGTCCAATACAACATTCTAGAAAATGTGAAGCTAAAATCGTGTTCAGAGGACAGGCACAGTTCAAAAAACTAACAATACTTTATTTTATGGCATTCACTTGATTTTTATCCATTTTGTACACATTCTATGAACCTTTAGGTGAGCTACTCAGAGTGTTGTGTTGGAGACCCCTAATTTAGAAACAATAAGATATAATACAGCGGTGATTGAGCTCAAGGTTCTGCTAAATCAACAGAGTCCGAGACACCGAGATGGACCTAAAATACAACTAGATTTGTAAAGTTCGTCGCGACAAACTTTGATGTTGGCTTTGACGAGGTAAGTATTCGCAAAGGCCAGTGTTTTTTGGAGGCAAGTGGACATAAGGGTCAGTGTTACTTTTGGAGGCAAGTGGGCAGACAGATAGGGTGTCAAAACATTTGGAGGGAAGTGGAGACCAGCATGTGACATCATCCAAATACTCCTGAGGAAGTTCCCCTCATTGTTCTGAGTGTTTTGATATGTCACATGTCCATGTTGTAAAAAGTTTTTTGATTTTGCATATTTTGGGGGCGGGGCTGCGGCACAACCCAAAGGCCAGTCGGTACACCAATTTAAAACTTTGTTCAGAGTATCACCCTAAAGGAGCTGGCCGAGTTTGGTGTAGATAGTTCGAAAGCTTGCTGAGTTATAAACCTCCAAATTTTATAATGGGAATCTATGGGAAAAAAGGCCACTTTGAGACCCGGTACCGGAAGTACCGGTACTCGGATCGCTTAGAAAAGTAATAGCAACAAACTTCAGACCAGGTTCTACAACATATCCGAATTTGGTGCATGCGGCTCGAAAGCGCTAGGCCGCATTAAATTTTATAAATTTTTGTCTAAGCTGAAATAGGAAAACAAAATGTTGGCTTCTACAAAGCCAACATAATTATCTCATTTAAATTGCTTCCATCATCATGATCATCAGAATCATAAGAAATATACAATACATCTATGAGATAAAGAAAAGTATTTGTGCACTCTGTGTAATAGATTTGTGTATTGACAGGTTAAGGCTGCCACCTTCTGGGTCATTATGGTAAAGGCAGTTGTTATGTTACGTTGTTGGCAAATGATAATTGAGCCTTTGCGGCACCTGTAATAACAGAGTCTGTCCCCGGAAGTAAGAAGTAAAGACGTGTTAAGTTGTTCTGCTCAGCCTGTTTATTGTCTTCCACCTGATATACTACAAATGGCGACGAGGATATTTAATGAATACCGCTGCGTCAATGGTTTGTAAGAGTCACGTACACAGGTCGTGGTAAAAAAAAAAAAAAGTTTTTTTTTTCCGAGGAACCAGGCACGTGTTGGATTAGCAGTTAACATTGAAATCAGCATGGCTGTGCTAGTCGGTCGTGTGGATGAATACAATGACGCGAAGGAGGATTTTGAGTCGTATCTGGAACGTCTGGAGCAGTGGATGTTGGCGAATGACATCGAGGATGAAAAGAAAGTCTGCGTGTTTCTCTCGGTGATTGGGGCTGATGCTTATAAGCTGCTGAAGAATCTGGTGTCACCGACAGTACCGAGTGCTATGGCGTATGCTGATCTGGTGAGAGCACTGAGCACGCATTACAAGCCGGCACCGATTGTAATCGCGGAACGGTTTCGGTTTCAGAGGCGTAACCAGAAAGAGAGTGAAACTGTCTCTGATTATGTGGTGGCTTTGAGGCAGTTAGCTGCTACCTGTGTTTTCGGACAGTACCTGGATGATGCGCTGAGAGATCGTTTTGTGAGTGGATTACGCTCGGATGCCGTGCAACGCAGGTTGTTGTCTGAGAAGGATCTGACCTTCTCGAAGGCTTGTGAGATTGCAGTGTCAATGGAACTGGCGTCAAAGAAATCGATGGAATTTTCTGGACACAGCGAGCCTCAGCAGGTAAATGCCCTGTCAAGTGCAAGCTTTTCTGAGAAGGGGAGGAAAGGTCAGTTTAGACGACAAAATGATGATAAAATGCAAAGCAAGGGACAGAAAGGAGTAAAAAATTACTTGGGACCACAACAGACATGCTACCGATGTGGGGGAAAACACTCAGCACGTGACTGCAGATTTAAAAATGAAAAGTGTCATACCTGCTCCAAAATTGGACACATAGCCCGTGCATGTAGAAAGGGAAAGGCCATTTCGCAAACTCAGTATGTGGAAGCTGAAGTAAATACATCCAGAGTGGATGAAGAGGCTGAACTTTTTGGATTGTATGCAGTATACGCCACCTCAAGGTATAAAAAGGGGTACACAGTGGATGTTGCACTGGATGATAAGAGAACAACAATGCTACTGGATACAGGGTCAGCTGTGTCAGTGGTATCTGAGGATTTCTACCAGACGAATCTCAACCATTTCAGTTTAAAACCAGCCCCCGAGTTAAGGCTAAAATCATATTCAGGCCAAAGTATTGCTGTTCGAGGATACATTACGATTCCAGTGCGGTATGAAACACAGCAAGTTACCCTTCCTCTGGTCATTGTAAAAGGAAGTAGACCAGCTCTGATTGGTAGGAACTGGCTAAAGGAACTACACCTGAACTGGGAACAGATTTTCACTGTACACAGGGTGTTTACACAGGCAGATGGGACTCTAGGCGTGAACGAGGTGTTACAGCGCCACCAGGCAGTGTTCTCTGAGAACCAGGGTTGCATAGAGGGCTTTAAAGCCAAAATCCGTATAAAACCAGGCACCACACCAATCTTTTGCAAAGCTCGCCCGGTTCCTTACGCATTAAAGGAAGCAGTAGAAAGGGAGCTGGACAGGTTGGAGAAAATGAAAGTGATTTCAAAGACTGAGAAAAGTGAGTGGGCCTCTCCGATTGTCACTGTACCAAAGGCAGATAAAACAATTAGGGTTTGTGGCGACTACAAGGTCAGTATTAATCGGTGTATGGAAGAGCAGACATACCCACTACCTAACGCCGAAGATTTGTTTGCTACTTTAGCAGGAGGAACATTGTTCAGCAAGCTTGACCTCTCTCATGCCTACCAGCAGTTGATGTTAGACGAAGAGTCAGAGAAATATCTGACCGTTAACACCCATAAGGGCTTGTACAGATTTCATCGCCTCAGCTATGGGGTTTCCAGCGCACCTGCGATTTTTCAGTCTGTTATGGACCAGATTTTACTAGGACTGGATCATGTGACATGTTTTTTGGATGATATTCTCATCACTGCGTCATCTGAGGAAATGCATTTAAAAAGACTGGATGAAGTGCTCACACGTCTGGAAAAACACGGTGTCCGGGTGAAAATGTCTAAATGTAAGTTTTTTCAGAGCAGTGTGGAGTATCTGGGACATCGCATCGACCAGGATGGTCTGCACCCCACTAATGAAAAGGTAGCAGCCATAAACAAAGCGCCGGAGCCAAAAAATGTCACTGAGCTGAAGTCTTTCTTAGGTCTTCTTAACTATTACAGCCGTTTCCTGCCAAACTCCTCCACCATCCTCCGCCCTCTACACAGCCTGCTGAGAAAAGAGGCAAAGTGGGTTTGGACCTTTGAGTGTGCTAAGGCATTTGAAGATGCAAAGCAGCTATTACAGAAAAATAATGTGTTGGTGCATTACGACACACGTTTGCCACTCCGGATTGCGTGTGATGCGTCACCCTATGGAGTAGGGGCGGTGATTTCTCATGTCATGAAGAATGGAGAGGAACGGCCTGTGGCTTTTGCATCAAGGACATTAACGGAGGCTGAAGGGAAATATGCCCAAATTGAAAAGGAGGCCCTTGCCATCATTTTTGGAGTAAAGAAATTCCACAAATATCTATATGGGAGGAAATTCACACTCATTACAGATCACAAACCACTGTTAACTATACTGGGACCAAAGTCAGCGGTTCCAACTTTAGCGGCATTAAGGATGCAACGCTGGGCTCTCATCCTTATGGCATACAGTTATGATATTGAGTACAGAAGATCAGCTGATCATGCTAACGCTGATGCTTTGTCTCGCCTACCCAGTGCCTCATTAGACAACACAGGAGAAGAGGGAGGTATTTTCTACTTCTCACACGTGGAGGAACTACCAGTGAGTGCAAAAGACATTGAGAGTGCTACTTTAAAAGATCCTACACTGAACAAAGTGTGGAGCTACACAATGAATGGATGGCCAAGTTATGTTCAGGAGGAAGCACTACGGCCTTATTTCATACGTAGGCAGGAGTTGTCAGTGGAACAAGGTTGCGTTCTTTGGGGCCAGCGAGTCATCATACCCCCAGGCTATCGGCAGCGCTTACTGGATGACCTTCATCAGGTGCACCCAGGTATCTGCCGCATGAAAGCTCTCGCTCGCAGTTCCATGTGGTGGCCTGGCTGTGATGGGGATATTGAGGAGCTCGTGAAAGGTTGCTCTATATGTCAAGCTGTTCAGAAAATGCCAGCAGTCGCACCACTGCACCACTGGAGATGGCCGGAAAGAGTGTGGCAGAGAATTCATATTGATTTTGCTGAAAAGGACAAGCAGTATTTTTTGGTGGTCATTGATAGTCATTCAAAGTGGTTAGAAGTGTTTCCTGTGTCCTCTACCACCTCTCACAAAACCATTGAAGTGCTGCGAAGCCTATTCTCTGCGTATGGACTGCCAGAGGAGCTGGTATCTGATAATGGTCCACAGCTGGTGTCGAGGGAGTTTACACAGTTCCTGGAGAGAAACGGTATCAAACACACTGCTGTTCCTGCATATCATCCTGCATCGAATGGAGCTGCAGAGAGGTCGGTGCAGATTTTGAAACGTGCACTTACAAAGGATGTGTTGGAGGCGGAGAAAAAGGCTCTTTTGCCACTCAGTCATAGACTGGCAAATTTCCTGCTCATGTACCGCAGTACACCCCACACCGTGACGGGACGTACACCGGCTGAGTTATTTCTGAAACGCCAGATACGAACCCGCTTCAGTTTGCTTAGGCCCACGCTTGCCAGACGGATGGAAGAGAAACAAGCCACTCAGAAACGTCATCATGACTGTGGTGGCTCATCTCTTCGTTTCTTTCAGGAAGGGGAAGCGGTCCGCGTCCGGGATTTCAGGGGAGGAGGGGACAAATGGAATCGGGCAAAAGTACTAAAAAGACTGGGAGCTGTCACATATTTGGTACAAGAGGGTCAGAGGCAACGCACAGTGCATGTCGACCACATGTTGCCCGGACGAGGAAATGTGGGTACACTTCCACAAAGCTTGCCCTCACCAGTGGTGGAAAATGAGCCGCAGGTAACTATGGACTGTGCTTGTCCAGCTGTTTTGCCCAGTGCACCGGTGACGCTAATATCACCTACTGTTCTCTCTAAACCAACCGAACGGGTGGTCGAAGCGCCATCCCCCACAGCAAACAAAAAGTCACCTGAGAAACGGAGGTACCCAGAGCGGGTCCGCATACCACCTAAAAAACTGAATCTATGACCGGCAGGAATTTCTTGGTAAATGTGAATCTGCACAGTGGATGTAAGCTGCCAAGAGACATTTTTTTTGTTGAAAATAGGAAGTTTTGCCGTAAATTTAGATTTAATTAAGGCAGTGGATTTATTTTGACTGTGAGATTTATATGCAAAGTTATTGTTGCTTGTTCTTTCTGAACTTAAAATTGCTCTTGTTTAAAACTAAAAGGGGAGGAATGTAATAGATTTGTGTATTGACAGGTTAAGGCTGCCACCTTCTGGGTCATTATGGTAAAGGCAGTTGTTATGTTACGTTGTTGGCAAATGATAATTGAGCCTTTGCGGCACCTGTAATAACAGAGTCTGTCCCCGGAAGTAAGAAGTAAAGACGTGTTAAGTTGTTCTGCTCAGCCTGTTTATTGTCTTCCACCTGATATACTACACTCTGTATCTGTGAATGATTACAGAGGAAACAAGAGCAGAGACTGAAACTCAATTAGCATCTAAATATTGTCTTTGATATTGTATAGATTTAGCACTTTTCATTTAAAATGATACACGTCATTGAGAAACATGTTTCTCACAGATCCAGGGAAACTTAGCAGAACATTTCTGGTCATTCCAGGTTGCAGTCAAATGTGAAGCATAAGTGTAAATCACAGCACAGTCCTCGTCACCTGAATTATTCGGTTCCCCTTGAGCCCAGGACCTGAAACTAAGAGAATTATACGGTGGCAGAGAAGTGCAAAACAAATTAACAAATCCAAAAACAAATTAACAAATCTGAAAACACAACGACAAGTCAGACAACCCGGAAACGGTAGTGTATCGTTTTTGAATGGAAATACCGATCATTGGACAAGACACCTGTCACTCAAGATATACAGGTATGGAATCTTATGTGTAATGTGTAAAGTTCTCCGTTTAAATATAAGAAAATAAAATTAATCCACAGTAATCCATTCCATTCATCCATCCATCCAAACTTTTCCCTGCGGCAGACTGTTGAACTTCATGTATACCTTGAGTGACAGGTGTCTTGTCCAATCACAAACTATACCAACCTCTTCCGGGTTGTCTGAAATGTAGTTGTGTTTTTGGATTTGTTAATGTATTTCGTGCACCGATTCAGACAACCCGGAAGAGGTAGGTATAGTTTGTGAATGGAAACTTACCGATCATTGGACAAGACACCTGTCATTGAAGATATACAGGTGAATGAAAGGTGTCTCGTCCGATGATGGTAAGTTTCCATTCACAAACTATACCAACCTCTTCCGGGTTGTCTGACTTGTTAATGTGTTTTTGGATTTGTTAATTTGTTTTCGGATTTGTTAATTTGTTTTCGGATTTGTTAATGTGTTTTGCACTTCTCGGCCACCGTAGAATCAGATCTGATTCAATCTCCTTCAGTTCACACATTTAACTGAATCCTCTCTGCCTCTGTTTACTGAAATGCACATTGGAACAATAAAAAATACAAGTATAATAAGGAATAATCTTTGTTCAAGCAGGAGAACATTATTAAGATGATTTCATTTGTATTACATGATAAAAACAGGGAAATATTTTCTTACCCAGTGTTCAGTGGTGTATCGTCCACCCATTTCCACTCTCCCTCTTTTACTGTGTCACTCAGACCAATCCAAGTCTCACGTGTGTCCAGATGTTTAACGATGAACTCCTTTAAATGACAAAAATAACAGCAGAATAAAAATCTCTCTCTCTCTCTCTCTCTCTCTCTCTCTCTCTCTCTCTCTCTCTCTCTCTCTCTCTCACCTGTTCCTCTTTACTGTTTATGATCACCAGGTCTGCTCCTTTGGCCTTGCAGTCTTTTCTGCTCTCCTCCCAGCTCTTCTTCTCATTAGATATAACATAAAAACTGGAACTAAAACTGAAACACTTCTGTTTACCTACAGATACCAGAGGAGAAGATTTACAGATCAAAACACATACATTCTTGTGTTGTTATTATTATTATTATTATTATTATTATTATTATTATTATTATTATTATTATTATTATTATTGTTGTTGTTGTTGTTGTTGTTGTTGTTGTTGTATAGTCATGATTTCAATTTCTCCACATAGACAATAATATATGAAGAAAACATTTAATCAGCCGTAATTAACATTAAAACAGATATTAGTTATCTATTGTTCCTCCAGTAGACTGTGAGACCTCTTCAGACTCAGGAGTTACCTAGTTGTAAGTAATTATCTAGTAGTTACTGCTAGTAACTTAGTGTTAATGAAGAATTATTCATTTATTTTTTCTTACTTCATGCACATTTAACTTCAAGTTCAGGGACAGTATTGTAAAGTTTAGCAATATTACAGAGATTCACTTCTTTCTAAGATCTTGGAGGAACATGTGAGAGGATGTGAGTTTAAATCATTATTCTACAGATTCAAGATGGTATGTAGATTTCCACTGAGGGCATTTAACTGTTGAGCAAAAAATGTTAAATAAAATTCAGCTACTTACATGAACTACAAAATGTTCTCAGGTATCTGTCTCTCTCTTCCCGTAACTGGTCTCTGTCTTTACTCAGTTTATTGTAACTGGTCTGTAACTGGTCTCTGTCTTTAGTCAGGTTATTGTAACTGGACTGTAACTGGTCTCAGTCTTTAGTCAGGTTATTGTAACTGGACTGTAACTGGTCTCTGTCTTTAGTCAGAATGCTGAATTTGATCCACAGAACTGTGACAGCAGTCAGCAAGGAAACAAACAGAAGCAGCACCAACCACACTGCAGTCAGTCTGCAACACCTGCTCCATGCAGTGTCTCCTCCTACAGGTACATGAACACCAAAGACCCAGGTTTTAGTATCTCAAACTTATCTAACATTTACAGTTTAACATAAACACTGAGCTGGAGAACATCCTAGTAACTCTATCCAGCCGTCAGTATGAAACTCCTTCCTTTCCATTAATGTATGCAGTGATGGGTGGAGCTTTGGGCTGGTTTTGAATAAGCTGACTGGCTTACTAAAACATGTATGTGTAATAATATAATGATTTTATAATGGTACAAAAATAAGGAAATGCTCCTGTCTGCTGAGGCCTTTGATTACAGTTTACAGCTATAAGATAAATTGGTTTCACAGTTGTCTCAATGGTTTAGGTGTTATCGACAGTATAATCTGTTTATAAAGTGCAGAAATCAGATTTAAATGTTTATGTCTTGCGTTAAAACACATGCAGATAACGTAACTGTCAGGGAGCTACCTGACTCTTCTCCCATGCGTGCCCCGCCCGCACGGAGCGGCTCGCCGGCGTACTAATGACACACACCTGACTCTCGTTTCTACCTCATCACCAACCCTATAAGATCCCCTCTCTCACGCTAACCAGCGTCCGTTATTACCAATGGTTCGGCGTGCTTCCAACATGCCGTTAGCATTCTCTTCCGGACTTCGTGGGCCGTGCTCTCTAGCGCACCACCACATATTTATCTCTGCTAACCAGTTGTTTGTGGAATTAAAACAGTTTGCCTTCACTTCGGCTTTCACCTCTGTGTTTGGCGTAACAGAATAACGGACCTAACAAAAAAAAAATAAATAAATAAATAAATTATTTTTTCCTACCGGAATATGGAGAACCTGCCCAGCACACTCCCCGATCCGGTTCGGGATCTGGTCGCCGCGCTTCGAGCCGCCTTTCCCCCCACCGCTGCTCGTCCGGAAACCCCCACTGTCACCGGCAGTCCCATGGCACTCCCGGGAACTTTTTCGGGAGAAGCGTCAGCGTGCCGCGGCTTCCTACTCCAGGTAAATCTCTACATGGAGATGCAGCCTCAGCGCTTCCCTTCCGAGCGCTCCAAGGTGGCGTTCCTCATTTTGCTCCTGTCCGGAAGAGCGCTAGCTTGGGCTCAGGCCTTGTGGGACTCTGACAGCCCCATGATGGAGGTATACGATCATTTCGCGGCACACCTTCGCGAGGTTTTCAGTGCCGCTTCCGGGGTCCTATCCACAGCGGACCAGCTGCTCAGCTTGCGCCAGGGGAAGGATGACATCACGGCGTACAGCTTGCGTTTCCGCACCTTGGCGGCATCTAGTGGCTGGAACGAGGCGGCGCTACTGGGAGTATATCGGCGGGGTCTCTCTCCCGAGATTAAACAGGCCATGGCGGTGTTTGATGACGCTACGGGCCTGGAGGACTTCATTGGGAGATCCTTAGGACTTTCCCAGTGACTGTCCGCATGCCTCCCCAGGTCGCCCACCTCGGGGGAACAGCCTGGACTGGCGGCCACAGCTGACGCCGAACCCATGCAGCTGGGTTCTCAGAGGCTTCCCCGGTGGGGGGGAAATAGCCGCCGGGCTTCGGGCAAAGACCGGTATGGTGGGAGCCCGGGCTACTCCAGCGGCTGTTGCCCCACGTGTCATGCTCCGGCAGCGGTGAGTACGGTAGAGTTTCCGTCGGACATTTCTACTCTGTCCACACTCCCGGTGACGCTTCTAACTCCCTCTCTCTCTCTCTCTGTGGATGCGCTGGTGGACTCAGGTTCGGCAGGGAACTTCATATCCCAAGCCTGCCTCAACAGCTTGCAGCTCCCCCGGGAGAGGGGTTCCCAGGACTTAGCCGTCCAGACCATCCAGGGACGCCCACTAGGTCGGGGCTGGGTGAAGTACTGTGCGCCCATAGTGACTCTATGCGTGGGGCTGTTCCATAGAGAGGAGATAAGGTTCATGGTGCTCGACGAGTCCACTGTCAGCGTGATCCTGGGTAGGCCCTGGCTGAAACAACACGCCCCTGCATGCTCCTGGGACCCCTGCGATATCCTGCAATGGAGTAGCCACTGCCGGGAACACTGCCTCTCTCCGCTTCCATCCAGGGTCCCCAAAGCCCTGGTAGGCGCCACCAGGGTGGAGGAAGCCACGACATCCCAGCAGGCAGAGATCCCCACGGAGTACCAGGCCTTCAAGGACGTGTTCAGTGCCCAGGCAGCTACTCGTCTCCCCCCTCACCGGCGCGGGGACTGCTGCATCGACCTGCTTCCCGGGGCTAAGCTGCCGAAGGGCCGAGTCTATCCCCTTTCTGCTCCAGAACATCAGGCCATGGAGGAGTACATCCAGCAGGCGCTCCGGCAGGGGTTTATCACGAACTCATCCTCCCCGGCTGCGTCGAGCTTCTTCTTTGTGGGAAAGAAGGACGGGGGGCTACGTCCCTGCATCGATTACCGACAGCTCAACGCCCAGATCTCCCCTCTCTCTTACCCTCTCCCGCTGGTCCCAGCAGCTCTGGAGGCCCTGCGAGAGGCACGGGTGTTTTCTAAACTGGATCTCCGGAGCGCGTATAACCTGGTTCGTATCAGGAAGGGGGACGAGTGGAAGACCGCCTTCATAATGCCCTCCGGACACTACGAATACCGGGTCATGCCGTACGGCCTATCTATCGCCCCAGCTGTGTTCCAGGGGTTCATGAACGAGGTGCTCCGACCCTTCTTACAAAGGTTCGTCATGGTTTACATCGATGACATTCTGATATATTCAAGGAAACTAGAGGAACACCATAACCACGTCCGTGAGGTCCTAGGGGCACTTCGTTCCCAACAGCTCTACCTCAACCTCTCCAAGTGCGAGTTTCACTGTAAGGAGGTACAGTTTCTGGGCTACGTCATCAGCGCACGGGGTATACAGATGAACGACAGGAAAGTTAAAGCAGTGAAGAGCTGGCCCGTTTTGGAGACTATTAAGGAACTCCAACGCTTCTTGGGCTTCGCTAACTTTTACCGTCGGTTCATTCAGGGGTACAGCCTGATCACCGCTCCCCTCACTTCTCTCCTCAGGGGTAAGGCGCGGACCCTGAGGTGGACCAAGGAGGCCCAGGGGGCGTTTGAGGAGCTCCGCCAGTGGCTTTTGCTCCGCTCCCGTGTTGCGTCATCCAGACCCCCGGAAGCCCTTTGTAGTGGAGGTGGACGCCTCCTCGACGGGGGTGGGGGCTGCTCTCTCTCAGCAATCAGGCACCCCACCACAGCTCCACCCGTGCGCTTTCTTCTCCCACAAGCTCTCGGCCGCAGAGCAGAACTACGATATCGGCAACCGGGAGCTTCTGGCTATCAAGCTCGCCCTGGACGAGTGGAGGCACTGGTTGGAGGGAGCAGAGCACCCATTCACTGTGATCACAGACCACAAGAATCTTCAGTACCTGCGGGAGGCCCGGAGACTCAATGCCCGGCAGGCTTGTTGGGCCCTCTTCTTCACTCGGTTCCAGTTTCAAGTCACCTACCGAGCTGGGGCGCTCAACGGAAAGGCCGACGCCCTGTCCCGGATATTCGGGCCTGAGGAACCCAGACATCCGGACCCCATTCTCCCTCCTTCGATCGTCGTGGGGCCTATTGTCTGGGACATGGACAGCGAGATCCGTGCGGCCTCCGTCAGGGAGCCCGCCCCAGAGGGTGCCCTGAGGGAAGGGTTTTTGTTCCCACATCCTGCCGCGGGGAGCTAATCCAGTCGGTCCATGAGGGACCGGGCACGGGTCACCCAGGAGAGAGGAGGACGGTCCAGCTCCTTCAGGCTCGCTACTGGTGGCCAAGGATGGCAGAAGAGGTTACCCGCTACGTCCAGGAGTGATCCACCTGCGCCATGGCCAAGGTACCTCGCCACCTGCCCGTCGGCAAGTTGGTGCCGCTCCCCGTCCCTCAGCGCCCCTGGTCACACCTAGGCATCGACTTTGTGACCGACTTGCCACGGTCGGGGGGAAACACGTGTATCCTGGTAGCGGTGGATACTAGGGTCTGCCGACTTGTGCCTCTAAAGGGGTTGCCCACGGCCCTCGAGACGACCGAGGCCTTGTTTCATCACGTATTCAGGAACTTTGGTCTCCCGGAGGAGATAGTTTCGGACCGTGGGCCCCAATTCTCCTCTCGGGTTTGGCGTGCCTTCTTCCGGCTCCTGGGGGTGTCAGTAAATCTGACATCGGGTTACCACCCTCAGTCCAACGGCCAGGCGGAACGCAAGATACAGGAGCTGAACAGGTACTTGAGGACTTACTGCAGGCAAGATCAGGGAGATTGGGCACGGTTCTTACCCTGGGCGGAGTATGCTCAGAACTCGCTTCGCCAGCCGCCCTTGTTCCAGCCGCCCTTGTTCCCCTGGTCGGATCAGCCCAGCGACGTGCCTTCGGTGGACGCCTGGTTCAGGGAGAGCAACCGGGTCTGGGAATCGGCGCACACCCAGTTGTGTCGGGCCCTCCGCACCGCCCGCCGGCACGCCGACGCGAGATGTCTGGAGTCTCCAGGTTACCGCCCCGGGGATCGAGTGTGGCTCTCTACAAAGGACCTGAAGATGAAACTGCCGTGCCGCAAGCTCAGCCCCCGGTTCATTGGGCCGTTCAGGATCGCCAGGAGGATTAGTGACGTGTCCTACCGGCTGGAGCTGCCACCGGGGTACCGCATACACCCAACCTTTCACGTGTCCCTGCTGAAGCCGTGTGTCTCGCCCATTTCTCGCCCTCCAGGTGGCCCCGTGGAGCCCGTCCAGCCGGAGGTCGTAGCTCAGCCGGGCGTCTATGCAGTGCGGGAGGTCCTTGACTCCAGGAGGCGTGGGGGTCGCCTCGAATACCTGGTGGACTGGGAAGGGTACGGCGCGGAGGATCAGTCTTGGGTAGCACGACAGGACGTGCTGGACCCGGGCCTGCTGGCAGATTTCCATACTGCCCACCCGCACCGCCCGGCGCCCAGGGCTAGGGGTCGTCCTCGTCGTAGGGTCAGGGCGTCCGGTGCCGCCCCTGGAGGGGGGGGTGGTGTCAGGGAGCTACCTGACTCTTCTCCCATGCGTGCCCCGCCCGCACGGAGCGGCTCGCCGGCGTACTAATGACACACACCTGACTCTCGTTTCTACCTCATCACCAACCCTATAAGATCCCCTCTCTCACGCTAACCAGCGTCCGTTATTACCAATGGTTCGGCGTGCTTCCAACACGCCGTTAGCATTCTCTTCCGGACTTCGTGGGCCGCGCTCTCTAGCGCACCACCGGATATTTATCTCTGCTAACCAGTTGTTTGTGGAATTAAAACAGTTTGCCTTCACTTCGGCTTTCACCTCTGTGTTTGGCGTAACAGTAACACAAAGGTGATATGAAACAGAAAGACAAGCAAGGCTAAAAAACAAGCTGAGTAAAGAGAGGAAGTTACTCATTTCTCTCTGTGTTCCTCTCACCTTGTCTACATTCTCACAGATATCCACCATCATCTCCACTCACTGGAACATATAAAATCCTAAATGAACGCTTCTCTACTTTATAAAACACTTTTGCAAACTTTAACATTTGTACCTGTGTGTTGTTCTTCTAGGTGTCTCTCTGTGTCAGGGACGTGACCTCTAACACTGTCTGCAGTCTCGTAGATTTCCAGTACCATCTCCACTCGCTCAGATGAATGTTGAAGCATCTTTAAACTATAAAACTAGCAATAAAACATGAAACTAACGCGTCTATATGGACGTGACTGACAGTCTGCACCTCTGTGTGAAGAATGAAATGTGTTGCTGTCAGTAAAGGAAGTCTGTCATAGAGCAAAGGCGAGATCAGTATCTTCTTGTGGTCAAACTGTGAAGACTTTTGAGCTGTGCTTCTTACACATCCTGTAGATGTTCCTGTTAGAGTCCAGCAGTTTTATTAAATATCAAAATAACCTTGTGGATTTATAATGGTGTATACACTGCACCTTCATCGTATTTTTCTTCCTCATAACGTCATTACACAAAGCTATTAGACTTTTTACCTGTTTTAAGACTGATTTATATATTTAGATCAGTTTAAATATGATCATATGAATTCAGTTACATGTTCCTGCAGAAGATATAAAATTATTTGTACATTAACTTATTTATCAGAAACACTACAGCTTTACTCTGAGACTGAATGACACACGGTCCAATGATCTAAGATCAGCATTAACACCTGCTCTATATCACAAAATAAAAAGTACACACTGACAACTGCAGCAATCTTCAGGACTGAAAAGATTGTTGTTACTCACTAATATGACAAGCTGAGTGTTTATTTCCTAACTGAGAGTGTGAATAATGAGAGACTGCAGAGGAAATGACTGTCTATACACTATATGAACAAAAGACTGTGGACGTCTGACCAACAGGCTCATATATGGTTCTTCCCCAATGTATAAAACACACAATAGTATTAAACCATAATAATCAGTACTTTGCTAAACTCCACCTGCTCTAATAATAAATGTCTACAATACACTCATCCTGTGTCTTTGTGCTGCATGATATTGTAATAAACCCCCAGACGCAGATGTCAGAGAATCCGTATGCAGAGTTTATTAGCAGTAGAGTCCAATACAACATTCTAGAAAATGTGAAGCTAAAATCGTGTTCAGAGGACAGGCACAGTTCAAAAAACTAACAATACTATATTTTATGGCGTTCACTTGATTTTTATCCATTTTGTACATATTCTATGAACCTTTAGGTGAGCTACTCAGAGTGTTGTGTTGGAGACCCCTGATTTAGAAACAATAAGATATAATACAGCGGTGATTGAGCTCAAAGTTCTGCTAAATCAACAGAGTCCGAGACACTGAGATGGAATTAAAATACAATTATCTCATTTATATTGGTTCCATCATCATGATCATCAGAATCATAAGAAATATACAATACATCTATGAGATAAAGAAAAGTATTTGTGCACTCTGTATCTGTGAATGATTACAGAGGAAACAAGAGCAGAGACTGAAACTCAATTATCATCTAAATATTGTCTTTGATATTGTATAGATTTAGCACTTTTCAAGTGTATTCAAAATGAGTCAAGTATTCAAAATGATACAGGTCATTGAGAAACATGTTTCTCACAGATCCAGGGTAATTTAGCAGAACATTTCTGGTCATTCCAGGTTTTAGATGAATTTGAAGCGTGAATCACAGCACAGTCCTCTTCATCTTGATTATTCGGTTACCCTTGAGCCCAGTACCTGAAACCAAGAGAATCAGATCAGATTTAATTTCAAAAATAAAAAACAAATATAACAGAAGAATAAAAAAGGCTTTAATCTCTCTCTCTCTCTCTCTCTCTCTCTCTCTCTCTCTCTCTCTCTCTCTCTCTCTCTCTCTCTCACCTGTTCCTCTTTGCTGTTTATGATCACCAGGTCTGCTCCTATGGCCTTGCAGTCTTTTCTGCTCTCCTCCCAGCTCTTCGTCTCATTAGACATGATATAAAAACTGGAACTAAAACTGAAACACTTCTGTTTACCCACAGATACCAGTGGAGAAGATTTACTTATCAAAACACATACATTCTTGTGTTATTATTATTATTATTATTATTATTATTATTATTATTATTATTATTATTATTATTATTATTATTTCAATTTCACCACATAGACAATAGTATATGAGGAAACCATTTAATCAGCCATAATTAACATTAAATCAGATATTAGTTATCTATTAGTCCTCCACTAGACTTTGAGACTGCTTCAGACTCAGGAGTTACTTAGTTGTAAGTAATTAACTAGTAGTTAGTGCTAGTAACATAGTGTTTATGAAGAATGTTATGACCTTCAGTAGGGGGCACGGTGGCTTAGTGGTTAGCACGCTCGCCTCACACCTCCAGGGTCGAGGTTCGATTCCCGCCTCCACCTTGTGTGTGTGGAGTTTGCATGTTCACCCTGTGCCTCGGGGGTTTCCTCCAGGTACTCCGGTTTCCTCCCCTGGTCAAAACACATGCATGGTAGGTTGATTGGCATCTCTGGAAAATTGTCCCTAGTGTGTGATTGCGTGAGTGAATGAGTGTGTGTGCCCTGCGATGGGTTGGCACTCCATCCAGGATGTATCCTGCCTTGATGCCCGATGACGCCTGAGATAGGCACAGGCTCCCCGTGACCCAAGGTAGTTCGGATAAGCGGTAGAAGATGAATGAATGAATGACATTCATGGTGTCTTCTCTTGTACCTGTCATTTGTTTTCAGGAAGACGGTTCCGGAGTTAATATGATGAAGGCTCCGATTGGTTATCATCTCCACCTGTTCCGGATAAAAGGACTGCCTGGATCCCTGATTGAGGCCTCTTTGTCTTTTCGTGCCATGGTGATTGCTTTGTTTGCAGTGTGCTTTAACATTGCTCATTCGTATGCTATATTCTAGTGATGGCGAAGTGAAGCTTTCTTGAAGCAGTGACGCTTTCAACCCAATTGTATCGGAAAAAGGTTCATTACTCGAAGCTTTTCAAATCAGCGCTCGATGAGGACCTCTGCTGGTGAAAGTGCTATCACAGAAAGTTCCACAACCAAACAACGTATTCATTTTAGAAGCAAAAATTAATGGATTGACAAATTAAGGATAGATTAATAAATGAATGAATCAATATATTAAATACAATAATGTATGTTCTTATTGTACTTCTATAATTTACTGTTTTACTTTTAATTATGCACAATGTACTTTGTTTAAATTTTACTTTTTGTACTATTTGTATGCAGCACAGCTGCAAATGCTTTGGTAATACAAATGTGCAGTTTTTGTCATGCCAATAAAGTACACTTAAATTGAAATTGAGAGAGAGAGAGAGAGAGAGAGAGAGAGAGAGAGAGAGAGAGAGAGAGAGACTTTGTTCCTATTTAGATAATAATAAAATAACAGCAGCACTTTTAAACCACTTAATTATTTTAATAATTAAAACTGAAACTGAAAGTGAATAAAATTAAAAGTAGGCTTTAACCTTGGCTGTTAGCTACATCTTGGACAGAGGATCTGACACTGTCATGCTTCAACATGGATGTTGTATTATTATTATTATTATTATTATTATTATTATTATTATTATTATTATTATAGTCCAGCTGCTGGGAGCAAATCAAACACTGGACCTAAAAACAGATTAAGGATAGACCTTGTCTCAAAAGTATAAAGTCTGAACCATTTAAAATAAGATCATGGCATTAAGCGGTGCACAAAAGGCTTTTCTTGCATTCCTTTTCATTTTTCTTTAACTTATTACTATCCAATATATATATATATATATATATATATATATATATATATATATATATATATATATATATATATATATACATATATATATATATGACAAAATATACGACATTAAATGTTACACTGAATCATATAATTGCCCAATGATGAGTGAAGTTATAAATATAGGCTTCACAACAAAACCATATATATCCACCTTATTGGGCGAAATCAAATGAAAGTGTTCCCACATTTCAGAACGCGATCTTTTTGTAACAGGCTCCATTGACAACTCGCAACAATAAGCTCTCCTAAACAGTAATAGATTCCATGTAATACTCCAATACAACACAAGGGGGCGCCGCGTGTCGCGCACAATTTTAAAAGTTGGAATCAGATAACGAAGCTTCGGGCGTCATTGGTCACGTGATTTTGCCAGAACGACTCAAGCTTCGATACAAAGCTTCAATGAAAATCGGTTCATTTTTTTTGACACACGCCTCAGAGCTTCGGTGTCACTGCTAACATCACTACTATATTCTCTAAATGTTAATCCATTTCATTTATTGTTGATTGTCCCGTCTGAGAGAGAAAGTTTGTAAGTTTATGTTCAGAGTGTGTCGAGCTTTTGAGTTTTGTATTGTTTTATTCTGTTTATTATTTTAACCAGTGTTGTATAAAGTACTCGAAAGCAATACTTGAGTAAAAGTACAAGTATCGTACTAGAAAAAGACTTTGGTAGAAGTGAAAGTCACCTTTTAGAATATTACTCAAGTAAAAGTCTTAAAGTATCTGATATTTACTGTACTTAAGTATCAAAAGTCATTTTCTGATATTTAATGTACTTAAGTATTTGAAGTAAAAGTAAAAAGTAAAATTTCAGTGATTTTCAGTAGCTATAAGATCAGGGGCAGTTCTAGGGTCTCATCTTTAGGGGGTTTTAGTCCTCAGTGAGAATTTAAAACAAGAAGAGTTTTATATTATATATTATATGACTAAATAGTAAGCCAAAACTTATGGTATTATTAAATGGCAAAAGTGGACACTAAAATTTTATGCATGATGTAATGATGTCGGTCTTGAATCAGATCAGTTCATGTATGTGTGCATTCTCTACAAACAGTGTGTCTAATGAATGCAGTCACTAATAAACAAATATTCACAAAACAAAGACCAAATCAATAAATGTTATTTTTATTTAGTATTGATATTGCATTAATATTTAGTTTGTGCTATCAACTCTGGTAATAAGAATAGTGACATTTCACTGCTTTTGGTTGCTTTTGGTTGCCACCGTTATAGATAAATGCCTCCAGCTCTGACTGCGCGTGCACGCTGCGCGTGTCTGTGCTTCTCCATAGAGCGTGCGGACGTGCAGTGATTCGTGCGGACGTGCGTAATGCAAACTAGGAGCAGTGATTCGCCAAACCTCCCTTATTGCAGTCGCACACATTTCTTATGATTTTATTTTGTAGTAACGAGTAACGAAGCTGCTTATTGGAAATATAACGGAGTAAAAGTATAAATTTTATCTAGGAAATGTAGTGGAGTAAAAGTGAAAGTTGACAAAAATTTCACAGATACGTGAAATTTTTACTTAAGTACGGTAACGAAGTATTTTTACTTCGTTACATTACAACACTGATTTCAACTGATAGATTTGTTTGTTCTTGACCCATGCCTGATACTGAGTATGATTACGGACTCTGTTTTTGACTTGTTAGCCAGCCAATTTCATAAAACACTTTTATTCAAAACATACCAACTTATGGTGACAAGGTATGTAGGGGGATCGACGGCAGTTATTTTGAATACCTTTTATTATATTGTGTTTTTTTTGAGAGGGAGTTGGGTAAGAAAAATTTTGTATTTTATTTTCTTTCATTTTTGGTTTAGTAAGAGAGAGGTGTTTTGAGGAAGATTGTAAAACCCTTGTTAACTAGTAATATAAGATTGTGAATTGTAATATCTTTGAATGAAGACCTTCATTTGCCCATTCTGTTGCGACTGACCCCTAGACAGTCGTAACAAGAATTATTCATTCATTTATTCTATTGTAAAGTGTTAACAATATTACAGAGATTCACCTCATTCTAAGATTTTGGAGGAACACGTGAGGATGTGAGTTTAAATTATTATTCCAGTATCTGTTTCTCTCCTCCCGTAACTGGTCTCTCTCTTTAGTCAGGTTATTGTAACTGGACTGTAACTGGTCTCTGTCTTTAGTCAGGTTATTGTAACTGGACTGTAACTGGTCTCTCTCTTTAGTCAGGTTATTGTAACTGACTGACAGTCTGCGCCTCTGTGTGAAGAATAAAATATGCTGCTGTCAGTAAAGGAAGTCAAAGACCAGAGAGCATCAGTGGCTTCTTGTGGTCAAACTGTAAAGACAGTTGAGCTGTGATTCTTACACATCCTGTAGATGTTTCTGTTAGAGTCCAGCAGTTTTATTAAACATCAAAATAACCTTGTGGATTTATAATGGTGTATACACTGCACCTTCATCATATTTTTCTTTCTTATAACGTCATTACACAAAGCTATTAGAGACCCCTGATTTAGAAACAATAAGATATAATACAGAGGTGATTGAGCTCAAAGTTCTGCTAAATCAACAGAATCTGAGACACTGAGATGGAATTAAAATACAATTATCTCATTTATATTGCTTCCATCATCATGATCATCAGAATCATAAGAAATATACAATACATCTATGAGATAAAGAAAAGTATTTGTGCACTCTGTATCTGTGAATGATTTCAGAGGAAACAAGAGCAGAGACTGAAACTCAATTATCATCTAAATATTGTCTTTGATATTGTATAGATTTAGCACTTTTCATTTAAAATGATACACGTCATTGAGAAACATGTTTCTCACAGATCCAGGGAAACTTAGCAGAACATTTCTGGTCATTCCAGGTTGCAGTCAAATGTGAAGCATAAGTGTAAATCACAGCACAGTCCTCGTCACCTCGATTATTCGGTTCCCCTCGTGCACCAGGACCTGAAACTAAGAGAATCAGATCTGATTCAATTTCCTTCAGTTCACACATTGAACTGAATCCTCTCAGCCTTGTTTACTGAAATGCAAAAAATACAAGTATAATAAGGAATAATCTTCACTGTTAGAAATTACCAGCATTTCACAATAATTAACAGTATTATTTTACAGTAACTTGTTGTAATTAAGTTTCCCTGTAATATCCCAATGAAGACCTGTAAAAACTACAGTATCCTTGGATTTTACAGCATTTAACTCTTATTTTACAGTAAAATCTTGCAATCTAAAACCTGCTGTTATATCACAACAAGGTCTGTAATATCACATCAACACAGTGAAAAAAATTAAGGATTTCACAGTATTAAACAGTATTATTACAGTGAAATATTGTATTGAAATATGCCCTGGGAAGTCACATGACATAACCGAACTGTTTTGAACCATAGACTGTATAAAAACATAGACTCCTCAAGAGCGGTTTTGAAGCTCAAAGTGTGCAGAGCTCAAAGTGTGCATTGTCAACAGCGGCAATCCACCTGTCACTCACGTGGCCACGCCCTTAATTATGCAGAACTTTAAGGCTTAATATAATTTAAACGGATGAGTTATAAAGAAAAAAATTCACCCCCCTTGAAGGGCAAAATTAGCTATATAGACCAAAATCATTTTTTGCACCAGGCTGTAAACATCTTTTTTCTGCTGTAAAATAGGCTGGAGCTATACGTGGTATCGCCAGACTCAGGGAACTGCTGGATGAACGGGAGAAAGGTAAAAATCAATTGTTTTAATCGAGGAGAGGAGGAAAATGAGCTTAATTCTCCAAATGGTGGAATATCCCTTTAATTAGTTTGATAAAATACACCTATGTTTACAACACTATTACACTGTAACATAACGTCTGTGGGATGGGTATATTTAGACAGTCATAACAGGGAATCAAACTGCTGACCCTTCAGTCATGAGACGACTTGCTCCCCAATAGTGTTGTTACCCTGTGATGCCCACAGGTGTGTCAGGTGGGGCCCAGCAGATTTGCCAGAGGGGGAGACAGAGGCAACGTTGGAGAATATAAAGAGGGATCTGCTGAACATCTACTCAGGCATGCGATCTACTGTCTTTTTGGATCATTTTGTTTAGACTTTAGTAATTGGTCAAGATCTGAACACTGTGTGTGTTGGGCGGCTACAAGACCAAATTGTTACTTGGGTACTAACAATACATTTGTAGGTCTGTATACACAGAGGAAGGAATGAGTGGGGCAGAGAGAGCAGAACCAATGAGGGAAAAGACATACGTCATCCTGCGAAAATATCTTAACAATGCTGCAGCGATGTCTGAGATCAAACAGGAATGGCCATTTCTCTTCTCTCAAAAATGCCTATTCTTACACTTTGGCCTCCTGACGGACGTTGATGTCCTTCAGAAGCTACAGGATGCAATTAGTCGACGAGGACAGACCATCCTGGATTACTGTGCAACACTGGACAGCCCCAAGATCCGTGATGTTCTGGCCTGCTATGATCCAGACTCTGACAAGGCTGCCTGCATCCTGCTGCTCCTAATGTTGTATTTCAAAGAGCCGAAAGAGTTTGATGCTTGAAGTTGATGTAATATTTTTTATTCAAATATTTAAAATGCAAAATGAGTGATTACATTATCAACATTTACCTTGCATGATTTACTACCTATGACCAATGAACAATATTTATCCTTTATCCTAAATCCATGCTATTGTGTGTTAACTATGTTACAGCCATGTGCCACTGCTGTGGACGTCAATACTGCAGAACTCCCCTCCACCCCCTGCTTGATCATTCAAGGTAATGTTACTTTGATCTTGTATCGACATTTCTAACTCATTATTTTGTTTTCATTCTAGAAATCTACATGACCACAATAAATAATAATAATTATAATTATAATAAGAATTACATTTGTATAGCCCTTTGTATCTTAAGCAGATCACAAAGTGCTCATAACACATTCTGTTGTATCTGTTCATTTCAGGTGACATGATGAAGCCTTCTGGATGGCTTATATCCATCGAGGGACATGTCGTGATGGGCCCACACCCTTTCTTTTTACACGGAGTAGCTGCTTTCTTCAGCAGCTATTACGTATTCAACCTTGAGCATCCTGCCACTGGCTCTTCGACACTGGAGTTCATTCAAAGGTATTTTATAAAGATCGCATTTAATCTTGTAATTCACATTATATAGTACAGGCTTCCAACTCAATGATTGTCTTGAGGTCGAAAATGCTGACAAACGAGGTACTTGAGGCTAGCCTGGTGAGATTATCCTGATCTCGCGAACTCATTCAATTTCGCTCTGCAGATCAGTCTGGGTTTCTACACGTTATGCTAACAAATACCTGCCGGTCCATTCATTCATTCATTCATTTCCTACCGCTTATCCGAACTATTCTCGGGTCACGGGGAGCCTGTGCCTATCTCAGGCGTCATCGGGCATCAAGGCACGATACACCCTGGACGGAGTGCCAACCCATCGCAGGGCACACACACACTCTCATTCACTCACACACTATGGACAATTTTCCAGAGATGTCAATCAACCTACTATGCATGTCTTTGGACCGGGGGAGGAAACCGGAGTACCCGGAGGAAACCCCCGAGGCACGGGGAGAACATGCAAACTCCACACACACAAGGCGGAGGCGGGAATCGAACCCCCAACCCTGGAGGTGTGAGGTGAACGTGCTAACCACTAATCTCCCTTTCCATTAATGTATACATGATGGGCGGAGCTTTGGGCTGGTTTTGAATAAGCTGACTGGCTTACGAAAACATGTATGTGTAATAATATAATGATTTTATAATGGTACAAAAATAAGGAAATGTTCCTGTCTGCTGAGGCCTTTGATTACAGTTTACAGCTATAAGATAAATTGGCTTCACAGTTGTCTCAATGGTTTACGTGTTATCGACAGTATAATCTGTTTATAAAGTGCAGAAATCAGATTTAAATGTTTATGTCTTGTGTTAAAACACATGCAGATAACGTAACACAAAGGTGATATGAAACAGAAAGACAAGCAAGGCTAAAAAACAAGCTGAGTAAAGAGAGGAAGTTACTCAATTCTCTCTGTCTTCCTCTCACCTTGTCTACATTCTCACAGATATCCACCATCATCTCCACTCACTGGAACATATAAAATCCTAAATGAACGCTTCTCTACTTTATAAAACACTTTTGCAAACTTTAACATTTGTACCTGTGTGTTGTTCTTCTAGGTGTCTCTCTGTGTCACAGTTGTCCTTCTCTGTCTCATGGTCGTGACCTCTAACAGTTTCTGCAATCTTGTAGATAACCGTCACCATCTCCACTCGCTCAGATGAACGTTGAAGCATCTTTAAACTATAAAACTAGCAGTAAAACATGAAACTACTGCGTCTCTGAATAGACGTGACTGACAGTCTGCACCTCTGTGTGAAGAATGAAATGTGTTGCTCTCAGTAAAGGAAGTCTGTCATAGAGCAACGTGGACATCATTGGCTTCTTGTGGTCAAACTGTGAAGAATTTTGAGCTGTGCTTCTTACACATCCTGTAGATGTTCCTGTTAGAGTCCAGCAGTTTTATTAAATATTAAAATAACCTTGTGGATTTATAATGGTGTATACATTGCACCTTCATCATATTTTCTTCCTCATAACGTCATTACACAAAGCTATTTATTTAGATCAGTTTGAATATGAATTCAGTTACATGTTCCTGCAGAAGATCTGGAATTGTTAGTTTTTACGTTTGCAGCTTTACTCTGAGACTGAATGACACACGGTCCACTGATCTAAGATCAGCATTAACACCTGCTCTATTTCACAAAATAAAAAGTACACACTGACAACTGCAGCAATCTTCAGGACTGAGAAGATTGTGGTTACCCCCCCCCCCCCCCCCCACCCTTCCTGTTCCTGTTTTGTTTTATTTAATAAATCCCTTTTATTTACGCTATCCTGCATTTGGGTCCGTTTTTATCCCTGCGCTCATGACATATCTAGCATTTACAGTTTAACATAAACACTGAGCTGGAGAATATCTTAGTAACTCTATCCAGCCATCAGTACGAAACTCCTCCCTTTCCACTAATGTATGCATGATGGGCGGAGTTTTGGTCTGGTTTTGAATAAGCTGACTAGCTTACGAAAACATGTATGTGTAATAATATAATGATTTTATAATGGTAGAAAAATAAGGAAATGTTCCTGTCTGCTGAGGCCTTTGATTACAGTTTACAGCTATAAGATAAATTGGTTTCACAGTTGTATCAATGGTTTACGTGTTATCGACAGTATAATCTGTTTATAAAGTGCAGAAATCACTTTGTATAGAAGTATAGAAGCGTTCATTTAGGATTTTATATGTTCCAGTGAGTGGACCACTATAAAACTAGCAATAAAACATGAAACTACTGCGTCTCTGTATTGATGTGACTGACAGGCTGAGTCTCTGAGTGAAGAATAAAATGTGCTGCTGTCAGTAAAGGAAGTCAAAGGTCATGGTCAATTAGACTTGCTGAAATTGCGCTCTGGCCACATTTACTAAACTCCACCTGCTCTAATAATAAATGTCTACAATACACTCGTCCTGTGTCTTTGTGCTGCATGATATTGTAATAAACCCCCAGAAGCAGATGTCAGAAAATCCATATGTTTATTAGCAGTAGAAATGTGATTAGAAACTATTAGAAGTAAATTATGAAGCTAAAATTATGGTCAGAGGACAGGCACAGTTCAAAAAACTAACAATACAATAGCAAACGATTTGCATTGAATCATTGAATAAGCATGCTTATAAATGTAAAAACCAGGAATTGGGTGGGTCAGTATTCGGAAGAGCGCTCCCACTAGGCTTCCTCTGACTCTGTTGTGTTGGAGACCCCTGCTTTAGAAACAATAAGATATAATACAGAGGTGATTGAGCTCAAAGTTCTGCTAAATCAACAGAATCCGAGACACTGAGATGGACTTAAAATACAATTATCTCATTTATATTGCTTCCATCATCATGATCATCAGAATCATAAGAAATATACAATACATCTATGAGATAAAGAAAAATATTTGTGCACTCTGTATCTGTGAATGATTACAGAGGAAACAAGAGCAGAGACTGAAACTCAATTAGCATCTAAATATTGTCTTTGATATTGTATAGATTTAGCACTTTTCATTTAAAATGATACACGTCATTGAGAAACATGTTTCTCACAGATCCAGGGTAATTTACGAGAACATTTCTGGTCATTCCAGCGTTTAGATGAATTTGAACCGTAAATCACAACACAGTCCTCGTCACCTGCATTATTCGGTTCCCCTTCACCCCAGTACCTGAAACCAAGAGAATCAGATCAGATTCAATTTCCTTCAGTTCACACATTTAACTAAATCCTCTCAGTCTCTGTTTACTGAAATGCAAAAAATACAAGTATAATAAGGAATAATCTTTGTTCAAACAGGAGAACATTATTAAGATGATTTCATTTGTATTGCACAATAAAAACAGGGAAATATTTTCTTACTCAGTGTTCAGTGGTGTATCGTCCACCCATTTCCACTCTCCCTCTTTTACTGTGTCACTCAGACCAATCCAAGTCTCAAGGTTGTTCAGCTGTTTAACAATGAACTCCTTTAAATGACATAAAAAACAGCAGAATAAAAAAGCTTTACTCTCTCTCTCTATCTCTCTCTCTCTCTCTCTCTCTCTCTCTCTCTTTCCATGCGCATGCGTGCGTAAGCGAGTGTGTGAGCGTAGACAGAGCGTGTGAGCGTGTAGTGAAGGTGTGAGTGAAAACTCAGTATTTATGCTATTTTCTTTATGTTGTATGTTGTGTGATTTGAGTGAGCATTGAGTGGTGTGTAGCGAGTAGAGTGTGTGTGTGTGTGTGTGTGTGTGAGAGAGAGAGAGAGAGAGAGAGAGAGAGAGAGAGAGAGAGAGAGAGAGAGAGAGAGAGAGAGACGCTGTAGCGGAAGCCTTGTTTTCTTTGGTTCTGGCATCATGGCTTTTTTAAACCTGACACATAAGCAGGGGGTTTAAACTGTTACCGACTGTCACGTAAACTGTAGAGTGCTCTTCAGTGGTAGCTAGGCTAATTGGCGAGAAGAGCAATGTTTGTGCATGAGCTTCACGATGTTGAGGTTGTGGTCAAATCTCTCTCTCTCTCTCGCTCTCTCAAAAGGTTGTAATAAAAGACACTCTGGTCAAAGTTTTTCTCCTCAGTAGCCCCATAAAACGAGTTCTCGTGAAATCTCGTGTCACCAATAAAAATGATCCCAGCAGGCTGTAAAGACCCCGAGCTGAGGCACATTATGTCTTATAGAAGACATGTACATGATTTTAAACAGCAGGGATGAAGACCTGAACATCATGTTTAAAATAAATGTAAATGGAGAGGAAGTCGTTATTTATAGAAAGTGTTTTTTGTGGTCAGGAGGGACATGTAATCAGGAACTGTCCTGAGAAAGAGGTTAAAGGTAACCAGAAGACAGAAATGCTAAAAGCAAACAAAGAAAAAGACAAACAAGACAATGAAGAGGGCAGTGTACAGGAAAAACGTCAGGAAGAAATAAAACAGCAAAAAAGTAACACAGAAAGTCAAGAAGAAGAAGAGAAAATAACTGAGCCAGAAGAATACAGGACAGAACCCAAAGACCATCAATAATCATGTTGATGAGTCTGTAGCTACAGACAACACAGATCTGATCACAGAAGATTTAGGTTTCACTGTGGTCAAATCCAAGAGAAAATCTAAAGCAGGTAGTAGTGGCCCACAGACCAGGAAGAAAGGGCTAGTTGAAATGGGACAAGAAAAACAAATCATAAGAAGTCAGTAAGCAGTGATGGAGTCGGGCAGTGAACAAGATACTGTACTAACAAGGAAACAGAAAGTGATGAAGACAAACAAAATAGTGAACAAACAGGTATATATATATATATATATATATATATATATATATATATATATATATATATATATATATATATATATATATATATATAAAGCAAAAGAAATCAAAAGGTTTCTCCAAAAGACAAAGAATATGAAAGGAGTTAGAATAAACCAGCACTTCCCTGATAAACAAAGCTTTGTGGACTCAGCCACAACCATAATAAATGAAAAATATAAAAGCTTCACACACCAGGAAATATATAGTTTAAAAAAGTTTGTAAATAGAACACGTCTTTTAAAAACTCATGATCTGGTAGATGTTTGGTGAAAACAACATAGAACTGAAAGACAATGCACATGGGGGCATTTTAGAGACAATTTTATTCCGTTAGCTAAATTAGGCAGATTTTATTGTTTTAAACATAATTTCAATGTTTTTAAAGCTAGTGAAATAACACCTGTTAGTTTTTCAGACCACTTTTGATCAGATGTAGAGTTTTTATTGCAAATCATAAACCCAGAAGTGCATTTAATGTTTCTTTACTGAATGATGATAATTTTATTGAGTCTTTTAGATTTTTCTCCACTCACTGAGGAGATTTCTCCTCCTGTAGACAATGGTGGGACCATGGGAAGGTTTTGAACCAGCAGCTCTGTCAGTAGTACGCTGCCAACGTCACAAGGGTCATCACCAAGTCATTAAGAGAGCTGGAGATAGATATAGTGGAACTCCAGGCTTTTCTGAGTCCATAGGAAACAGGACATTTTGAGAACCTCAAAGCAAAAAAAGCATTTATGGTGGATCTATTGGGCACAAAGGCACATGGAGCTCTCGTCTCGTCAAGTTCTTTTGGCAGGAACTGGGAGAAGATCTGCTGGAGGTTCTCACTGAAAGCTGTGAAGAAATGTCTCTACCCCTGGGCAGCCGAAGAGCGGTAATCACACTTCTCCCCGAGAAAGGGGATCTACAGGACATTAAGAACTGGGGTCCAGTATCACTGCTCTGCAAAGACTACAAGATAATGTCCAAAGCGCTGGCCAACCGTTTCAGAGATGACATGGACTCTATAATACACGTTGACCAAACATGCTGTGTGCCCAATAGATCCATGATTGATAACGTTTCTTTGATTCGGGAAATTTTGGACATTTTCGGCTCATTGGCAATTGGTCTGATTTCACTGATTCAGCTTTTGACAGGGTTGAGCATCAATACCTCTGGAAAACTCTGGAGGCTTTTGGTCTCAAGCCCAGTCTTATAGCAATGATAAAGTTGATGTACCAGGATGTTGAAAGTGTACTCAAGATCAATGGAGGGTTAAGCGCTCCCTTTAATGTAAATAGGGGAATCAGACAAGGCTGTTCTTTATCAGGTATGTTGTACACTTTCTCAACTAACAATTTTTACACAGATTACAAATGTCTTTAAATGGTTTTATTCTTAATGGTTTTAGTGCTCCACATGTTTTATCTGTGTAGGCAGATGATGTTATGGTATTAGTACAGAATCAAAACGGAATTAAGGTTTTAGAAAAAATTGTTTCTGATTTTAGCCAAGTTTCCTCGTCACAAATCAACTGGAGAAAATGTGAAGCCATTGCATTAGGAAATTGGACCCTAGGCTTACCAAAACTACCAAGTGGACTAAATTGGATAAAAGAATTCAGATACCTAGGGATTTATTTAAATGATGAAAAGAAAACCTTGGTAGGATAATTAAGAAAAAAAGAAAGTAAACTAAAAAACTGGGAATGGCTTAAACCAAACATGTCACTAAGTGGAAGGGTACTGGTGGCCAACAGTCTAGTAGCCTCAACACTGTGGCATCGCCTAGCTTGCCTGGAGCCCCCTGCGGGCCTTGTTGAAAAAAATTCAAGCAGCACTAGTCAGCTTTGTATTGGAAAAATTACACTGGATTCCTCAGTGTTCTCTTCCTCCCTAAGGAAGAAGGAGTTCAGGGCTTAGTTGACATTAGGAGCAGAATCGCTTCATTTCGTTTTCAAACAATACAAAAATACCTTATAGAATCTGATTAGCTGATATGGAGAGATTTTATGAGTTTTGTTCTGCAAAACAGTGGCTTTGGTTGTGATTTCACTTTATTTTTAATGGATCCAACTGTTTTAAATGTTTTTAAAATGTATTATTTTTATAAAAGGGTTTTGGACATTAAAGACACTTCTGCAGTCCTCACACTGTCCCAAAATTTCACAACTTTGAGGAGACTAGTGGACGCTGCAGTACTGGATTTCAAAGACATGAGAGCAGTGATCGGGCTACGGTCACTGTTCAACTGATTTTATTATTGATGATAAACTTGAGAGTATGTTCCAAAGTATGTTTTATTTATGAAAAACAGAAATTGGAAGTGACTAATTTTATTGTCGGAGAAGCAAAAATCCCGATTTACAATAAAAAATGTTACCTGTTTTATTGATGAAGCTGAGCTGGTTATTAACACCCTTTTGCACTAAAAAAAACTTTTTAAAAATGCTGCTGGTTTTTAACTGTCTATTGTAACTTATTGGTTATTTAATAAAGCTGAGTTAAAAAGCAAAAAAAAAAAAAATCAAGTATCTCTCTCTCTCTCTCTCTCTCTCTCTCTCTCTCTCTCTCTCTCTCTCTCTCTCTCACCTGTTCCTCTTTGCTGTTTATGATCACCAGGTCTGCTCCTGTGGCCTTGCACTCTTTTCTGCTCTCCTCCCAGCTCTTCGTCTCATTAGATATAACATAAAAACTGGAACTAAAACTGAAACACTTCTGTTTACCTACAGATACCAGAGGAGAAGATTTACACTTACATTTACACTTACATTTACATTTACACAAACTTTATTTTATTATCATGTTTATTATCAAGTCATGATTTCGTTTTGTCCACATAGACAATAGTATATGAGGAAAACATTTAATCAGCCGTAAATAACATTATAACAGATATCAGTTATCTATTAGTATTTATCTATTGTTATTACTTATTTCAAAGTAACCTACAAGTTCAGGGACAGTATTGTAAAGTATTAGCAATATTATAGAGATTCGCTTCATTCTAAGATCCTGGAGGAACACGTGAGAGGATGTGAGTTTAAATTATTATTCTACAGATTCAAGATGGTACGTGGATTTCCACTGAGGGCATTTAACTGTTGAGCAGAAAATTTAAAACAAAATTCAGCTACTTACTTGAACTACAAAATATTTTCAGGCATCTGTCTCTCTCCTCCCGTAACTGGTCTCTGTATTCAGTCAGGTTATTATAACTGGACTGTAACTGGTCTCTGTCTTTAGTCAGGTTATTGTAACTGGACTGTAACTGGTCTCTGTCTTTAGTCAGGTTATTGTAACTGGACTGTAACTGGTCTCTGTCTTTAGTCAGGTTATTGTAACTGGACTGTAACTGGTCTCTGTCTTTAGTCAGGTTATTGTAACTGGACTGTAACTGGTCTCTGTCTTTAGTCAGAATGCTGAATTTGATCCACAGAACTGTGACGGCAGTCAGCAAGGAAACAAACAGAAGCAGCACCAACCACACTGCAGTCAGTCTGCAACACCTGCTCCATGCAGTGTCTCCTCCTACAGGTACATGAACACCAAAGACCCAGGTTTTAGTATCTCAAACTTATCTAACATTTACAGTTTAACATAAACATTGAGCTGGAGAACATCTTAGTAACTCTATCCAGCCGTCAGTATGAAACTCCTCCCTTTCCACTAATGCATGCAGTGATGGGCGGAGCTTTGGGCTGGTTTTGAATAAGCTGACTGGCTTACGAAAACATGTATGTGTAATAATATAATGATTTTATAATGGTACAAAAATAAGGAAATGTTCCTGTCTGCTGAGGCCTTTGATTACAGTTTACAGCTATAAGATAAATTGGCTTCACAGTTGTCTCAATGGTTTACGTGTTATCGACAGTATAATCTGTTTATAAAGTGCAGAAATCAGATTTAAATGTTTGTCTTGTGTTAAAACACATGCAGATAACGTAACACAAAGGTGATATGAAACAGAAAGACAAGCAAAGCTAAAAAACAAGCTGAGTAAAGAGAGGAAGTTACTCATTTCTCTCTGTGTTCCTCTCACCATGTCTACATTCTCACAGATATCCACCATCATCTCCACTCACTGGAACATATAAAATCCTAAATGAACGCTTCTCTACTTTATAAAACACTTTTGCAAACTTTAACATTTGTACCTGTGTGTTGTTCTTCTAGGTGTCTCTCTGTGTCACAGTTGTTCTTCTCTGTCTCAGGGTCGTGACCTCTAACACTGTCTGCAGTCTCGTAGATTTCCACCACCATCTCCACTCGCTCAGATGAACGTCGAAGCATCTTTAAACTATAAAACTAGCAGTAAAACATGAAACTACTGCGTCTCTGTATGGACGTGACTGACAGTCTGTGGCTCTGTGTGAAGAATGAAATGTGCTGCTGTCAGTAAAGGAAGTCTGTCATAGAGCAAAGTGGACATCATTGGCTTCTTGTGGTCAAACTGTGAAGAATTTTGAGCTGTGCTTCTTACACATCCTGTAGATGTTCCTATTAGAGTCCAGCAGTTTTATTAAATATCAAAATAACCTTGTGGATTTATAATGGTGTATACATTGCACCTTCATCGTATTTTCTTCCTCATAACGTCATTACACAAAGCTATTTATTTAGATCAGTTTGAATATGAATTCAGTTACATGTTCCTGCAGAAGATCTGGAATTATTTGTTTTTACGTTTGCAGCTTTACTCTGAGACTGAATGATACACGGTCCACTGATTTAAGATCAGCATTAACACCTGCTCTATTTCACAAAATAAAAAGTACCACAGACAACTGCAGCAATCTTCAGGACTGAGAAGATTGTGGTTACTCACTAATAAACTGACAAGCTGAGTGTTTATTTCCTAACTGAGAGTGTGAATAATGAGAGACTGCAGAGGAAATGACGTCTGACCATGAAGTTTATAGATGGTTCTTCCCCAAAGTACATTTTAGAGCCTGTAAACTAAATGGGTATGGATAACATTGTATTGAAATTTGTCAATTTTATTGCCCTATGTGTTATTTACTGAATTTAAGTCAATGTACCTGGATGCTTAACGTTTTAGAGCATCTGTTATGATGTGGGGCTTTGTGTACTTTATCCAATCAAGTTTATTTATTTTCATGAGTCATTTTGGAAGCACTCATCTGCCACTGAGTGCAGGGGGGAGGGTCAGAAAAAAATATATATATACACTTTTTTTTTTACTTGATTCGAAGGCCTTACAAATGCTATGTTCGCAGCTCAGGGGTTATATATCTGAGAATTTGTTGTTGAAACTGCAGCCTAACTATTGCAGGAAATAATTAATAAATTCTTATTTTCTATTTTATTATAACCTGGTTGTAGTGGCAACTCACTCATACACACACACAAACAAAAGTAGTTTAGTACATCGTACTGTTATTGCATTTTTATGTTCTGGTGATATACATTACGCACTATTTTTAAATTAAGTACTTCACGGCTAAGTACACACGACTTCGGCCATGTGCCTTTTGTTTATGTACTTCGTCACCTTTGTCTGCTCCTCCCGTTTCCACACACCTGTTTCCTATTGTCGTCATCATCATTGTCTATTTAACTGTGCCGTGTTGCCTTGTGCAGCGCGTAATCAACTGTTTGTCTTTGTCTGGTCTAGTCTGTGTTATGGTTCATGTTTTTCGTTATTAAACCCTGTGTATTTTGCTATCCTGCATTTGGATCCCTTTTATCCTGCGTTTGTGACGGCTACTGAATATGATAAGATTTTTTTTTTGTTAGTCACCTTAAATACTATTTCCTGTTTTGTGTTGTTTCTCTACTTGGGTAAAAGGAGATCAGCCAGTTCACCATCCCACTGCTAAGAATCCAGGATCCTGTTGCGCCACTGCTACTGTATACATATGTTATCCCTTTAGTAACTAGCTAGTCAGGTGGTATTAGCTATGGGCCGTGGTGGTCTCTCTCTCTCTCTCTCACTCACTCACTCACTCACTCACTAATACAGTCCATAATCTCATCCATCCTTACATCAGAAACATCAGCCATCGCGGCCGTGCTCTTACATCCGAATAGATGCTTTGCGTTGCCTTATATTTCTTTGCGAATTGTAGTTTTGTGTATAACATCGGGGATGCAGAACATATTAGTAAGGCTACTGTTTGCAGAGCGGTCAGGAAAGTGTGCCTCGCTCTTAAGCGCTTGACCATTTTTGTGTTGTTTCCTGATAAAATAAAATACTGTTCTTCTGGTTTCACCTCTAATGTTATAATAGTTGGGAATTTACTCTAAAATAGTTCTTAATTACTAACTACAACTGACATCTCCAACAAGTCTAATTAGATTAATGTAATAATTACTATCTCTAGAAAGTATTGGTCTACTAACTAATTTGTTCTACTTATTAATTACTTTCTAAATCCCAAATGAACCTCAACCACTTGAACAATAAGGAGAGACAAGAAACTGCATTTCTAATGCTTTCAAATAAACAATATACAATTGCATGAATTATCCTTGAATTGAACAAAGTGTGTAACTAGTGGGAGAAGTTTACATTAAAAATACACCTTTTATATACCTTATATACCTTAAGGTATATAGGGTTTTATTTTGTATAAAGGTTTTTTTCTTAAATACGTGTTCATATTCTCCATATGCTTGCATAAGCACTTCCAGTTCTGCTGGTGAGAAATATGCAGATTTTTTTTTTGTCTGACGCTGTTGCCATGGTGACTCGTTATATCTGCGCTCCATTGATAATGTTTTTTTACAGTTGTGGTGCATGCGCTTAACTCAATCAATTTAGAGTTGATAAAACTAACTCATTTCAGCTGTTCTGTAACCAAAAACTTCAAGTTTAAACTCAGAGTTGGTTGAACCTCCTTTCTGAAACAGGCCCCTGTTCCTCTTTACTGTTTATGATCACCACGTCTGCTCCTTTGGCCTTGCAGTCTTTTCTGCTCTCCTCCCAGCTCTTCATCTTATCACTCATGATATAAAAACTGGAATTCAATCTACTGTTAGCGCCTTTGATAATGTACCTTAATAAGGGACTGGGGGTGAGCTGGGGGCAGGGTTACTGTTAGCGCCTTTGATAATGTACCTTAATTTACATTGGTGTATCCAAGATGGCAGTGCGGCAGTAGCACGCAACGGCCACTTCGGTACTATTTATTTTTTTACGGTTTTGTTTTATGTAGCACCCTGGTCCTGGAGAAAAGTCTCATTTCACTGTGTACTGCAACATATATATATGGTTGAAATGACAATAAAAGCTTCTTGACTTGAATTTGACTTGAAGTAGGGACTGGGGTGGGGTTACTTTTAGCGCCTTTGATAATGTACCTTAAATAGGGGCTGGGGCTGGGTTACTGTTAGTGCCTTTGATAATGTACCTTACTGTAAGTAGGGACTGGGGGCGGGGTTACTGTTAGCACCTTTGATAATGTACCTTAAGTAGGGACTGGGGGCGGGGTTACTGTTAGCACCTTCGATAATGTACCTTAAGTAGGGACTGGGGGCAGGGCTGGGGTAATTTACGATATTCTTGATTACAACCTCTGTTTATACAGATTACATGGAGCTGCACGTACAAGTTGGATTCGCCGCGTTTGGATGCCAATGTAGGTTCGCAAAGCCATGAGCATTAACAATAAAGCAACATCCGCCATTATTGATGTTGTGTTTGTGTTTGCTGCTGCTGCGCTAACGTTGCTGGAAAATATGAGACGTATACAGTGACATAAGACTTGGCTCTGTGATTGCTCTCTAGCCCATGGAAAGGCAAAACGGTTCTTAGAAGGCTGGCCAGTGGAACCAACTAAGCACCAGCACCAGCACTAGCTCTGAACCAGTACCCGGTTCTTTTAGGTGGAAAAGGGGCATATTAGTTCTCCACTAGACTGTGAGACCTCTTCAGACTTAGGATATACCTAGATGTAAGTAATTAACTAGTAGTTAGTGCTAGTAGCTTAGTGTTAATGAAGAATTATTCATTCATTTTTTCTATTGTAAAGTTTAGCAATATTACAGAGATTTGCCTCATTCTAAGATCTTGGAGGAACACGATGTCAGGGACAGAAGACGGAGGCAGATATAAAGTAAAATAACAGTTTATTGAAAAGCAGAAGTGAATGAAGTGAGTGAGGGTGGATAAGTCCAGGTGAAGCTCCACACGCCGGATCACAGGTTGCAAACCAACGATATCTAGACCCTTTGGTGGACAACGAACTTGGGAAACTACTGATAGAAAAGAGAGAGTCAGGTTAGTAGACACAGCATGTAGTAGTAGCTAGAATTTATGAGACTGGACAATGTGTGTGTGTTAGAGAGCATCTTTTATGTGGTGAAGTAATGAGGGGTGCCAGGTGCCGGTGTGGGCAGTGTGGAAGTCACGGAGGAGTTCGGAATCCAGGATGTCGTCCTTGGTGACCCATGAACGTTCCTCTGAATCCCTCCCAATCAACAATATATTCTAACCTGCCACCCAGATGATATTCTAACCCTGCCACTCCAGGAGCTGCTGGATGGTGTACATGGTGTAATCCTCTTCGAGAGGGGGGGCTTCTTCGCCAGGTCCTGTGAGGGGAGAAGGAGAGACAGGTGAGTGATATAATTTGAGAGATGAAACGTGGAAAACTGGGTGAATCCGGTAGTGCGAGTGGAGTTGGAGCTCATAGGTTACCGGATTGACCTCCTTCACGACAATGAATGGGCCAAT
The DNA here is from genome assembly GCF_030014155.1 of Tachysurus vachellii. Classification (NCBI taxonomy): domain Eukaryota; kingdom Metazoa; phylum Chordata; class Actinopteri; order Siluriformes; family Bagridae; genus Tachysurus; species Tachysurus vachellii. Next base: position 37,096,462 of record NC_083461.1, on the reverse strand, counting down.
GAACCGGGGACTTTTTGCAGGGTAGGCGTAGGTGGATATTCTTCGTAGACAGCCAGACTCTGTCCCCGACCTTGATGTTGGGTGTCAGGGCACGACAAACATCCGCCTGCTGTTGCCGGCACCTGACAGCCCCCTGCAGGTGATGGTGCGCTCTTGTGTCTAAATAATTATTAGTATTTAGTTAAGCCACGTTGCCTAAGGCAGCGCGGAATCCTTGGTTTTGTTCTGGTGTCTTTTGTTGTGGTCTTGTCCTGAGTCCGTGTTCCTGTTTTGTTTTATTTAATAAATCCCTTTTATTTACGCTATCCTGCATTTGGGTCCATTTTTATCCCCGCGATCATGACATATCTAGCATTTACAGTTTAACATAAACACTGAGCTGGAGAACATCTTAGTAACTCTATCCAGCCATCAGTATGAAACTCCTCCCTTTCCACTAATGTGTGCATGATGGGTGGAGTTTTGGTCTGGTTTTGAATAAGCTGACTAGCTTACGAAAACATGTATGTGTAATAATATAATGATTTTATAATGGTACAAAAATAAGGAAACGCTCCTGTCTGCTGAGGCCTTTGATTACAGTTTACAGCTATAAGATAAATTGGTTTCACAGTTGTCTCAATGGTTTACGTGTTATCGACAGTATAATCTGTTTATAAAGTGCAGAAATCAGATTTAAATATTTATGTCTTGTGTCAAAACACATGCAGATAACGTAACACAAACGTGATATTAAATACAAAGGCAAGTAAGGCTAAAAACAAGCTGAGTAAAGAGAGGAAGTTACTCATTTCTCTCTGTGTTCCTCTCACCATGTCTACATTCTCACAGATATCCACCATCATCTCCACTCACTGGAACATATAAAATCCTAAATGAACGCTTCTCTACTTTATAAAACACTTTTGCTTTAAAATTTAAAATTTACAAACTTTAACATTTGTACCTGTGTGTTGTTCTTCTAGGTGTCTCTCTGTGTCACAGTTGTTCTTCTCTGTCTCAGGGTCGTGACCTCTAACAGTTTCTGCTATCTTGTAGATAACCGTCACCATCTCGACTCGTTCAGATGAACGTTGAAGCATCTTTAAACTATAAAACTAGCAAAAAACATGAAACTACTGCGTCTCTGTATGAGCTGTGACTGACAGTCTGTGGCTCTGTGTGAAGAATAAAATGTGCTGATATCAGTGATGGAAGTCTGTCATAGAGCAAAGGGGACATCAATGGCTTCTTGTGGTGAAACTGTGAAGACTTTTGAGCTGTGCTTCTTACACATCCTGTAGATGTTCCTGTTAGAGTCCAGCATTTTTATTAAATATCAAAATAACCTTGTGGATTTATAATGGTGTATACATTGCATGTAAAGTACTGATAAGGATAGAGACTAGTTCAGGCAAAGTGCTACCAGGATGGTGTGCCCATTAAAACACAGAAGCTCCAAATAATCCAGATCCTTATCATTTTATTTTCAAGCAATCATGAGAGCTGAGTTGTATGGATACCACATTGAACAAAGAGCCACTAATTAACAATTTAACGCAGCTGTGGAGACAAAGCTCCTCCCACCCTGCTACAAAGAATTCTGAACATTGCACCTTCATCATATTTTTCTTCCTCATAACATCATTACACAAAGCGATTAGACTTTTTACCTGTTTTAAGACTGAGGTATATATTTATATCAGTTTAAATATGATCAGTGAATTACATGTTACAGTTACATGTTCCTGCAGATGATATGAAATTATTTGTACATTTACATTTTCAGAAACACTGCAGCTTTACTCTGAGACTGAATGACACATGGTCCACTGATCTAAGATCAGCATTAACACCTGCTCTATTTCACAAAATAAAAAGTACACACTGACAACTGCAGCAATCTTCAGGACTGAGAAGATTGTGGTTACTTACTAATAAACTGGCGAGTGTGAATAATGAGACTGCAGAGGAAATGACTGTCTATACACTATATGAACAAAAGACTGTGGACGTCTGACCATCAGGCTCATATATGGTTCTTCCCCAATGTATAAAACACACAATAGTATTAAACCATAATAATCAGTACTTTACTAAACTCCACCTGCTCTAATAATAAATGTCTACAATACACTCATCCTGTGTCTTTGTGCTGCATGATATTGTAATAAACCCCCAGAAGCAGATGTCAGAGAATCCGTATGCAGAGTTTATTAGCAGTAGAGTCCAATACAACATTCTAGAAAATGTGAAGCTAAAATCGTGTTCAGAGGACAGGCACAGTTCAAAAAACTAACAATACTTTATTTTATGGCGTTCCTTTCATTTTTATCCATTTTCTACATGTTCTATGACCCTTTAGGTGAGTTGCTCAGAGTGTTGTGTTGGAGACCCCTGCTTTAGAAACAATAAGATATAATACAGAGGTGATTGAGCTCAAAGTTCTGCTAAATCAACAGAATCCGAGACACTGAGATGGAATTAAAATACAATTATCTCATTTATATACCTTCCATCATCATGATCATCAGAATCATAAGAAATATACAATACATCTATGAGATAAAGAAAAGTATTTGTGCACTCTGTATCTGTGAATGATTACAGAGGAAACAAGAGCAGAGACTGAAACTCAATTATCATCTAAATATTGTCTTTGATATTGTATAGATTTAGCACTTTTCATTTAAAATGATACACGTCATTGAGAAACATGTTTCTCACAGATCCAGGGTAATTTAGCAGAACATTTCTGGTCATTCCAGATGTTAGTCGAATGTAAGATTTGCAGATCAATACACATACTTTCCTGTGTTATTATTATTATTATTATTATTATTATTATTATTATTATTTCAATTTCACCACAGACAATAGTATATGAGGAAACCATATAATCAGCCGTAATTAACATTAAATCAGATATTAGTTATCTATTGTTCCTCCACTAGACTTTGAGACTGCTTCAGACTCAGGAGTTACTGAGTTGTAAGTAATTAACTAGTAGTTAGTGCTTAGCACGTTCACCTCACACCTCCAGGGTCGGGGTTCGATTCCCGCCTCCACCTTGTGTGTGTGTGGAGTTTTAATTGTGTGTGTGGAGTTTGCATGTTCTCCCTGTGACTAGTTAATTTCCTCCGGGTACTCCGGTTTCCTCCCTGGTCCAAAGACATGCATAGTAGGTTGATTGGCATCTCTGAAAAATTGTCCCTAGTGTGTGATTGCGTGAGTGAATGAGTGTGTGTGCCCTGCAATGGGTTGGCACTCCGTCCAGGGTGTATCCTGCCTTGATGCCCGATAACGCCTGAGATAGGCACAGGCTCCCCGTGACCCGAGGTAGTTCGGATAAGCGGTAGAAGATGAATGAATGAATGAATGACATTCAGTCATTTGTTTTGTTTCTGTGCTGCCCCTGGTGTCTTCTCTTGTACCTGTCATTTGTTTTCAGGAAGGCGGTTCCGGAGTTAATATGATGAAGGCTCCGATTGGTTATTATCATCTCCACCTGTTCTGGATAAAAGGACTGCCTGGATCCCTGATTGAGGCCTCTTTGTCTTTTCGTGCCATTGTGATTGCTTTGTTTGCGGTGTGCTTTAACATTGCTCATTCGTATGCTATATTCTAGTGATGGCGAAGTGAAGCTTTCAACCCAATTGTATCGGAAAAAGGTTCATTACTCGAAGCTTTTCAAATCAGCGCTCGATGAGGACCTCTGCTGGTGAAAGTGCTATCACAGAATGTTCCACAACCAAACAACGTATTAATTTTAGAAGCAAAAATTAATGGATTGACAAATTAAGGATAGATTAATAAATAAATTAATCAATATATTAAATACAATAATGTACGTTCTTATTGTATTTCTATAATTTACTGTTTTACTTTTAATTATGCACAATGTACTTTGTTTAAATTTTACTTTTTGTACTATTTGTATGCAGCACAGCTGCAAATGCTTTGGTAATACAAATGTGCAGTTTTTGTCATGCCAATAAAGTACACTTAAATTGAAATAGAGAGAGAGAGAGAGAGAGAGAGAGAGAGAGAGAGAGAGAGAGAGAGAGAGAGAGAGACTCTGTTCCTATTTTGATAATAATAAAATAACAGCAGCACTTTTAAACCACTTAATTGTTTTAATAATTAAAACTGAAACAAGTGAATAAAATTAAAAGTAGGCTTTAACCTTGGCTGTTGGCCACATCTTGGACAGAGGATCTGGCACTGTCATGCTTTGTACGAAAATGCTTCAACATGGATGATGTATTATTATTATTATTATTATTATTATTATTATTAATATTAATATTATTATTATTATAGGCCAGCTGCTGGGGTCTATAATTAAACAGATTAATTATAGACCTTGTCTCAAAAGTATAAAGTCTGAACCATTTAAAATAAGATCATGGCATTAAGCGGTGCACAAAAGGCTTTTCTTGCATTCCTTTTCATTTTTCAACTTATTACTATCCAATAAATATATATATATATATATATATATATATATATATATATATATATATATATATATATATATATATGACAAAATATACGACATTAAATGTTATACTGAATCATATAATTGCCCAATGATGAGTGAAGTTATAAATATAGGCTTCACAACAAAACCATATATATCCACCTTATTGGGCGAAATCAAATGAAAGTGTTCCCACATTTCAGAACGCGATCTTTTTGTAACAGGCTCCATTGACAACTCGCAACAATAAGCTCTCCTAAACAGTAATAGATTCCATGTAATACTCCAATACACCACACGAGGGCGCGCCGCCGCGTGTCGCGCACAATTTTAAAAGTTTGAATCAGATAACGAAGCAGTCACGTGGGTGGGTGTGAAACGAAGCTTCGGGCGTCATTGGTCACGTGATTTTGCCAGAACGAATCAAGCTTCGATACAAAGCTTCAATGAAAATCGGTTCATTTTTTTTTTAACACAAAACCTCGGAGCTTCGGTGTCACTGCTAACATCACTACTATATTCTCTAAATGTTAATCCATTTCATTTATTGTTGATTGTCCCGTCTGAGAGAGAAAGTTTGTAAGTTTATGTTCAGAGTGTGTCGAGCTTTTGAGTTTTGTATTGTTTTGTTCTGTTTATTATTTCAACTGATAGATTTGTTTGTTCTTGACCCATGCCTGATACTGACTATGATTACGGACTCTGTTTTTGACTTGTTAGCCAGCCAATTTCATAAAACACTTTTATTCAAAACATACCAACTTATGGTGACAAGGTATGTAGGGGGATCGACGCCAGTTATTTTGAATACCTTTTATTATATTGTTTTTTTTTGAGAGGGACTTGGGTAAGAAAAATTTTGTATTTTATTTTCTTTCATTTTTGGTTTAGTAAGAGAGAGGTGTTTTGAGGAAGATTGTAAAACCCTTGTTAACTAGTAATATAAGATTGTGAATTGTAATATCTTTGAATGAAGACCTTCATTTGCCCATTCTGTTGCGACTGACCCCTAGACAGTCGTAACAAGAATTATTCATTCATTTAGTCTATTGTAAAGTGTTAACAATATTACAGAGATTCACCTCATTCTAAGATTTTGGAGGAACACGTGAGGATGTGAGTTTAAATTATTATTCCAGTATCTGTTTCTCTCCTCCCGTAACTGGTCTCTGTCTTTAGTCAGGTTATTGTAACTGGACTGTAACTGGTCTCTGTCTTTAGTCAGGTTATTGTAACTGGTCTGTAACTGGTCTCTGTCTTTAGTCAGGTTATTGTAACTGGACTGTAACTGGTCTCTGTCTTTAGTCAGGTTATTGTAACTGGACTGTAACTGGTCTCTGTCTTTAGTCAGGTTATTGTAACTGGACTGTAACTGGTCTCTGTCTTTAGTCAGAATGCTGAATTTGATCCACAGAACTGTGACGGCAGTCAGCAAGGAAACAAACAGAAGCAGTACCAACCACACTGCAGTCAGTCTGCAACACCTGCTCCATGCAGTGTCTCCTCCTACAGGTACATGAACACCAAAGACCCAGGTTTTAGTATCTCAAACTTATCTAACATTTACAGTTTAACATAAACACTGAGCTGGAGAACATCTTAGTAACTCTATCCAGCCATCAGTATGAAACTCCTTCCTTTCCATTAATGTATACATGATGGGCGGAGCTTTGGGCTGGTTTTGAATAATCTGACTGGCTTACGAAAACATGTATGTGTAATAATATAATGATTTTATAATGGTACAAAAATAAGGAAATGTTCCTGTCTGCTGAGGCCTTTGATTACAGTTTACAGCTATAAGATAAATTGAGTTGAAGCATCTTTAAACTATAAAACTAGCAAAAAAAACTACTGCATCTCTGTATGGTTGTGACTGACAGTCTGTGCCTCTGTGTGAAGAATAAAATGCGCTGCTCTCAGTGACAGAAGTCTGTCAATAGAGCAAAAAGGACATCATGTCACGAACGCGGGATAAAAACGGACCCAAATGCAGGACAGCTTAACAAAAACAGGGTTTATTAACTTAAAGAACACTAAACAGGATGCAGACAACAGACGAGGACAACAGAGGATTCCGCGCTGCACAAGGCAACGCGGCTCAATTAAATAATACAAATAATCATGACACATGAGGGACAGGTGTGCAGAGGCGGGGAGGAAAAGACAAGGGGGGAGCAAGGCACACGGCGAGGCAGGTGGGGGGGGAGCAAAGCACACGGCGAGGCAGGTGGGGGGGAGCAAGGCACACGGCGAGGCAGGTGGGGGGGGGGAGCAAGGCACACGGCGAGGCAGGTGGGGGGGAGCAAGGCACACGGCGAGGTCCAGGAGGGGGGGAGCAAGGCACACAGCGAGGTCCAGGAGGGGGTGGTAGCAAGGCACACGGTGAGGCAGGTGGGGGGAGCAAGGCACACTGCGAGGCAGGTGGGGGGAGCAAGGCACATGGCGAGGCAGGTGGGGGGGAGCAAGGCACACGGCGAGGCAGGTGGGGGGAGCAAGGCACACGGCAAGGCAGGTGGGGGGAGCAAGGCACACGGCAAGGCAGGTGGGGGGAGCAAGGCACACGGCGGCGCAGCCAGAGTGGCCGAGCGACGTCCACAGCCGAACAGGAGGGCCGAGCGACGTCCACAGCCGAACAGGAGGGCCGAGCGACGTCCACAGCCGAACAGGAGGGCCGAGCGACGTCCACAGCCGAACAGGAGGGCCGAGCGACGTCCACAGCCGAACAGGAGGGCCAGAGCACAACCCCCGATGCACCGTGGTCAGACCCACCTCTCGGGAACCAGGAAAAGGGGAGGGGAGGGACGGCAGGGGAAAAACAAAAATCTTCCACAAACAAAAAAAAAAAAAATCATGGGCGCAAAACACGGGCCTGCAACACCCCCCGCGGACAGGTGCGGGGCGATGTCACAGGACACCGAAAAAACAAAACAAAACTCGGGCTGGTGACATGGCCCGCAACCAGGAAGTGAGGCGGCGCCCCCCGCGGAGAAACCGGAAGCGGAGCGGCGTCCCTCACCGGAAAAATGCGGACCGATGTCACCAAAACCGCGAAGTCCAGGGAAAAAAAATCCAATAAGAAAAAAAAAATACTCCCAATCGGCCGGTCCAAGCTGCAGCTGTCCTGCTGGGTCCTGGTCTGGCGGAATCCTTCTGTCACGAACGCGGGATAAAAACGGACCCAAATGCAGGACAGCTTAACAAAAACAGGGTTTATTAACTTAAAGAACACTAAACAAGGCAACGCGGCTCAATTAAATAATACAAATAATCATGAGGGACAGGTGGGCAGAGGCGGGGAGGAAAAGACAAGGGCGGGGCAGACACGTGAACAAGGAACATAAACAAAAGGCACATGGCCAAAGTTCGGGCAGAGTCCTGACACATCATTGGCTTCATGTGGTCAAATTGTGAAGACATTTAAGCTGTGATTCTTACACATCCTGTAGATGTTCCTGTTAGAGTCCAGCAGTTTTATTAAATATCAAAATAACCTTGTGGATTTATAATGGTGTATACATTGTACCTTCATCGTATTTTTCTTCCTCATAACGTCATTACACAAAGCTATTAGACTTTTTACCAGTTTTAAGACTGATTTATATATTTAGATCAGTTAAATATAATCATATGATTTCAGTTACATGTTCCTGCAGAAGATATAAAATTATTTGTACATTTACTTATTTATCAGAAATATTGCAGCTTTACTCTGAGACTGAATGACACACGGTCCACTGATCTAAGATCAGCATTAACACCTGTTGTATTTCACAAAAAAGAGTGTAAATTAAGAGAGACTGCAGAGGAAATGACTGTCTATACACTATATGAACAAAAGACTGTGGACGTCTGACCATCAGGCTCATATATGGTTCTTCCCCAATGTATAAAACACACAATAGTATTAAACCATAATAATCAGTACTTTACTAAACTCCACCTGCTCTAATAATAAATGTCTACAATACACTCATCCTGTGTCTTTGTGCTGCATGATATTGTAATAAACCCCCAGAAGCAGATGTCAGAGAATCCGTATGCAGAGTTTATTAGCAGTAGAGTCCAATACAACATTCTAGAAAATGTGAAGCTAAAATCGTGTTCAGAGGACAGGCACAGTTCAAAAAACTCACTCACTCTCTCACTCATTTTCTACCGCTTATCCGAACTACCTCGGGTCACAGGGAGCCTGTGCCTATCTCAGGCATCATCGGGCATCAAGGCAGGATACACCCTGGATGGAGGGCCAACCCATTGCAGGGCACACACACACACACACACACTCTCATTCACTCACACAATACGGACAATTTCCCAGAGATGCCAATTAACCTACCATGCATGTCTTTGGACCAGGGGAGGAAACCGGAGTACCCGGAGGAAACCCCCGAGGCACGGGGAGAACATGCAAACTCCACACACACAAGGTGGAGGCGGGAATCGAACCCCCAACCCTGGAGGTGTGAGGCGAACGTGCTAACCACTAAGCCACCGTGCCCCCAGTTCAAAAAACTAACAATACTTTATTTTATGGAGTTCACTTGATTTTTATCCATTTTGTACATGTTCTATGAACCTTTAGGTGAGATACTCAGAGTGTTGTGTTGGAGACCCCTGCTTTAGAAACAATAAGATAAAATACAGCCGTGATTGAGCTCAAAGTTCTGCTAAATCAACAGAATCCGAGACACTGAGATGGAATTAAAATACAATTATCTCATTTATATTGCTTCCATCATCATGATCATCAGAATCATAAGAAATATACAATACATCTACATCATTGAAAAACATGTTTCTCACAGATACACGGAAACGTAGCAGAACATTTCTGGTCATTCCAAGTGCCAGTTGAACTTGAACCGGAAATCACAGCACAGTCCTCGTCACCTGCATTATTCGGTTCCCCTTGAGCCCAGGACCTGAAACTAAGAGAATCAGATCAGATTCAATTTCCTTCAGTTCCACACATTGAACTGAATCCTCTCAGTCTCTGTTTACTGAAATGCAAAAAATACAAGTATAATAAGGAATAATCTTTGTTCAAGCAGGAGAACATTATTAAGATGATTTCATTTGTATTGCATGATAAAAACAGGGAAATATTTTCTTACCCAGTGTTCAGTGGTGTATCGTCCACCCATTTCCACTCTCCCTCATTTACTGTGTCACTCAGACCAATCCAAGTCTCAAGGTTGTCCAGCTGTTTAACGATGAACTCCTTTAAATGACATAAAAAACAGCAGACTAAAAAAGTCTCTCCCTCTCTTTCTCTCTCGTTCTCTCTCTCTCTTTCTTTCTTTCTCTCTCTCTCTCTCTCTCTCTCTCTCTCTCTCTCTCTCTCTCTCTCTCTCACCCCCACCCACCCACCTGTTCCTCTTTGCTGTTTATGATCACCAGGTCTGCTCCTATGGCCCTGCAGACCTGTCTGCTCTCCTCCCAGCTCTTCATCTCATTCGACATGATATAAAAACTGGAACTAAAACTGAAACACTTCTGTTTACCTGCAGATACCAGTGGAGAAGATTTACAGATCAAAATACATACATTCTTGTATTATTATTATTATTGTTGTTGTTGTTGTTGTATAGTCATGATTTCTATTTGTCCACATAGACAATAGTATATGAGGAAAACATTTAATCAGCCGTAATTAACATTAAAACAGATATTAGTTATCTATTGTTCCTCCAGTAGACTGTGAGACCTCTTCAGACTCATGAGTTACCTAGTTGTAAGTAATTAACTAGTAGTTAGTGCTAGTAACTTAGTGTTAATAAAGTATTATTCATTTATTTTTTCTTACTTCATTCACAGGTACCTTCAAGTTCAGGGACAGTATTGTAAAGTTTAGCATTATTACAGGGATTTGCCTCATTCTGAGATCTTGGAGGAACATGTGAGAGGATGTGAGTTTAAATCATTATTCTACAGATTCAAGATGGTACATAGATTTCCACTGAAGGCATTTAACTGTTGAGCAAAAATTAAAAACAAAATTCAGCTACTTACATGAACTACAAAATGTTTTCAAGTATCTGTCTCTATCTTCCCGTAACTGGTCTCTGTCTTTAGTCAGGTTATTGTAACTGGACTGTAACTGGTCTCTGTCTTTAGTCAGGTTATTGTAACTGGACTGTAACTGGTCTCTGTCTTTAGTCAGGTTATTGTAACTGGACTGTAACTGGTCTCTGTCTTTAGTCAGAATGCTGAATTTGATCCACAGAACTGTGACGGCAGTCAGCAAGGAAACAAACAGAAGCAGCACCAACCACACTGCAGTCAGTCTGCAACACCTGCTCCATGCAGTGTCTCCTCCTACAGGTACATGAACACCAAAGACCCAGGTTTTAGTATCTCAATCTTATCTAACATTTACAGTTTAACATAAACACTGAGCTGGAGAACATCTTAGTAACTCTATCCAGCTGTCAGTATGAAACTCCTACCTTTCCACTAATGCATGCAGTGATGGGCGGAACTTTGGCCTGGTTTTGAATAAGCTGACTGGCTTACGAAAACATGTATGTGTAATAATATAATGATTTTATAATGGTACAAAAATAAGGAAATGTTCCTGTCTGCTGAGGCCTTTAATTACAGTTTACAGCTATAAGATAAATTGGTTTCACAGTTGTCTCAATGGTTTACGTGTTATCGACAGTATAATCTGTTTATAAAGTGCAGAAATCAGACTTAAATGTTTATGTCTTGTGTTAAAACACATGCAGATAACGTAACACAAAGGTGATATGAAACAGAAAGACAAGCAAAGCTAAAAAACAAGCTGAGTAAAGAGAGGAAGTTACTCGTTTCTCTCTGTGTTCCTCTCACCTTGTCTACATTCTCACAGATATCCACCATCATCTCCACTCACTGGAACATATAAAATCCTAAATGAACGCTTCTCTACTTTATAAAACATTTTAGCAAACTTTAACATTTGTACCTGTGTGTTGTTCTTCTAAGTGTCTTCCTGATACACAGTTGTTCTTCTCTGTCTCAGGGTCGTGACCTCTAACACTGTCTGCAGTCTCATAGATTTCCACCACCATCTCCACTCGCTCAGATGAACGTTGAAGCATCTTTATACGATAAAACTAGCAATAAAACATGAAACTACTGCGTCTCTGTATGGACGTGACTGACAGTCTGCACCTCTGTGTGAAGAATAAAATGTGTTGCTGTCAGTAAAGGAAGTCAAAGACCAGAGAGCATCAGTGACTTCTTGTGGTCAAACTGTGAAGACATTTGAGCTGTGATTCTTACACATCCTGTAGATGTTCCTGTTAGAGTCCAGCAGTTTTATTAAATATCAAAATAACCTTGTGGATTTATAATGGTGTATACCATAGGTCACTAACAGGCGGTCCGGGTCCGGACCCAGAAGCTGTCCAATCCGGACCCGGACCCACGGCCAAAACTAAAGGTTATGATTTAAAACTTTACGAAGCGCTTCTATTTTATCCGGCGCAGCTTTTGCAATCTTTACGGTAAAGGTAGTGGAAACGCACAGACCATTTGCATGCGAGTTAAACCATCCCAAACCAGACCATACATGTAGAAAACAAAGGGAGAGAAACAGACGAGTGAAACGGAGAAAGGGAGAGAAACAGACGAGTGAGACGGAGAAAGGGAGAATAAAGAACAAATGCCGCTCTCCAAAAAGAAAAGTGGACAGCGAAAATAGAGCATTTAATCCAGAATGGACAGACTCATTTCTGTTCACACTTCCCACTTCACACTAAACCAGTGTGTCTCATATGTTCAGAAACACTTATTAAAAGTGACGATGTGAAACGCCATTATGAGACAAAACATAAAGGTTTTGAACAAACATATCCACTCAAATCTGAAGACAGCGTGTGAGGCAGTTTTCTCTACAATGAACATAATCAAAACTAAATATGGTTCCAGGGTCACTAATGAGCACCTCTTCATGTGTATAACGGCCCTGACTCCATTCAAGCCCAGGTTTAAAATCCAAGCCAAGCTACAGCTCAGTTCTCTCACTGTGCAAAAAGTGGGGGAGTGGGATATAAGCACTTTAAAGTTAAGCACTTTATTTAAAAATAGACAATTTTCACATTTTATTTAGTTTCTCTTACTATGAAATGTAGCCCTACTTTTATTTCTTTAATGAGAGAACATTATACATATCTACAATCATACATATGTTCACTTCTATGTTACGTGACAATAAATATTGTCAAAAAGTTTTTGAATTGTACTTGATGGAGGTATTGAATCAGGTATTGATTGCTTGCAGATGTTGATACAACTACTAAGCTACTTAAATATATATCACACTAACTAGTTAGACATTATGATCTTCCGGACCTTTGCTTCAAGAAATTTTCTCTTACTGGACCTCTTTAAATTTTAGTTGAATGCCTCTGGTGTATACATTGCACCTTTATCATATTTTTCTTCCTCATAACGTCATTACACAAAGCTATTAGACTTTTTACCAGTTTTAAGACTGATGTATATATTTAGATCAGTTTAAATATGATCAGTGAATTCAGTTACATGTTCCTGCAGAAGATATAAAATTATTTGTACATTTACTTATTTATCAGAAACACTGCAGCTTTACTCTGAGACTGAATGACACACGGTCCACTGATCTAACTTCTGATGAAACTTCTCCCTTTCCACTAATGCATGTGTGACGCCCACTAAAGTGTTATCACATTTGTGATTGTTTCTGTAATTTTTAATTAATGTCTTTGAATATTTGTTCAGGGGTAATAAACCTGGTTCCACCATCCTTGCACTAAAATATTTTATATAGACGTCAGGAGTAATTGTGGAGTTCGTCAGCAGGGGGTAGTGTGGCGCTTATTGTTCTCCAGAGGGCTTTACATAAGTTTGGTCTGCTTTGTGGGTTTCCTTTGTGGGGTTACGGATGCAGAGTTTGCCCTGTCTCATTTATTTCTCCTGTTTCCAGAGCGAGCATATAAACTGTTTATGTGGTGCCAGCCATTACCTGTAACACGTGCACTGATAACTCTATCCAGCCGTCAGTATGAAACTCCTCCCTTTCCACTAATGCATGCAGTGATGGGCGGAGCTTTGGGCTGGTTTTGAATAAGCTGACTGGCTTACGAAAACATGTATGTGTAATAATATAATGATTTTATAATGGTACAAAAATAAGGAAATGTTCCTGTCTGCTGAGGCCTTTGATTACAGTTTACAGCTAGAAGATAAACTGGATTCACAGTTGTCTCAATGGTTTATGTGTTATCGACAGTATAATCTGTTTATAAAGTGCAGAAATCAGATTTAAATGTTTATGTCTTGTGTTAAAACACATGCAGATAACGTAACACAAAGGTGATATGAAACAGAAAGACAAGCAAGGCTAAAAAACAAGCTTCAATTCAATTCAATTCAAGTTTATTTGTATAGCGCTTTTTACAATGGACATTGTCACAAAGCAGCTTTACAGAACATAAACATAAAACAAAAGATAAACATAAGGAGAAGTATAAAGAATTAATATAATAAAAATTCAAGATATATACAGTTCACAGTGTGTATGTATGTATGTATGTGTGTATGTGTATTTGTCCCCAATGAGCAAGTCTGAGGGCTCAGGCAACAGTGGCAAGGAAAAACTCCCTTAGATTGGTAAAGGAAGAAACCTTGAGAGGAACCAGACTCAAGGGGAACCCATCCTCATATGGGTGACACTAGATGGTGTGGTTACAAATATACAAGTATCACAGAGTCCAACTGGAGCCGGTAGATCTGTAGATGTCTCAGGGTTCTCACAGAGTCAGCCTTGTCTCAGTGGAGGTCCAGAAATTTCAACGCACGGAAGACGATCTTAGCATGGGTGTCTCAGCATGGGTAGAAAAAGAGAAGAGAAGAGCAGTGCAGAGGGATTAACATATCTGCTGTTCATAAGAATGTGCAAGTCTAGTGTGATAGTGCACAATATTTATGGGATGTATTACGTGTACGCCTGACTAAAGAGATGAGTTTTCAATCTACATTTAAACTGTGAAAGTGTGTCTGAGCCCCGAACACTATCAGGAAGACTATTCCAAAGTTTGGGAGCTAAATAAGAGAACGCTCTTCCGCCTTTAGTAGACTTAGATATTCTGGGGACTACCAGGAGTCCTGAGTTTTGTGATCTCAGAGAGCGTGAAGGATTGTAACGTGTTAGAAGACTAGTTAGATACATGGGAGCTAAACCATTAAGAGCCTTGTACGTAAGTAGCAGCAGTTTGTAATCAATTCTAAACTTAACAGGTAGCCAGTGTAGAGATGATAAAATTGAGGTTATATGGTCATACTTTCTTGTCCTAGTGAGAACTCTGGCCGCTGCATTTTGGACTAACTGTAGCCTATTTATTAAAGATGCAGGACAACCACCTAGTAATGCATTACAATAGTCCAGTCTAGAGGTCATGAAAGCGTGAACTAGCTTCTCAGCATCAGATACAGACAGGATGTTTCTCAGCTTGGCAATATTTCTGAGGTGGAAGAAGGCAGTTTTTGTGGTTTGGGCGACGTGATTTTCAAAAGACAAGTTACTGTCTAATATAACACCCAGGTCTTTCACTGTCGAGCTACTAGTAACAGTACATCCCTCTAATTGGAAATTAAGTTGTGAGAGTTTCTGTGTACTAGTTTTTGGGCCTATAAGTAGTGTTTCTGTCTTATCAGAGTTTAACAACAGAAAGTTACAGCTCATCCAGTCTTTTATCTCTCTAAGGCATTGAGTTAATTTCGACAATTTAGTTATTTCATCTGGTTTTGAGGAGATGTATAACTGTGTGTCGTCGGCATAGCAATGGAAGCTAATCCCATGTCTTCTAATAATGTTCCCTAATGGAAGCATGTATATCGAGAAAAGCAGAGGTCCTAGAACTGATCCTTGAGGGACCCCATAATTAACTGGTAATAAGCTGGAGGATTCACCATTTAATTCTACAAAATGGTATCGATCAGACAGGTAGGATCTAAACCAACTTAAAGCCTGTCCATGAATACCTGTGTAATTTTGTAAGCGATCTAGGAGAATGTTGTGATCTATAGTGTCGAATGCAGCACTAAGGTCAAGTAGAACTAATAGTGACATACAGTCTTTGTCCAAAGCTAAGAACAAGTCGTTTGTAACTTTAACAAGTGCAGTTTCTGTGCTATGATGGGGCCTGAAACCTGACTGAAACTCTTCGAGGATATTGTTCTCCTGTAAGAAGGAGCTCAGTTGAACAGACACAACCTTTTCTAGTATTTTAGACATAAACGGAAGGTGTGAAATCGGTCTGTAATTTGAAAGTCCATTAGGATCTAAATTAGGTTTCTTAATGAGTGGCCTAATAACTGCCAACTTGAAGGATTTAGGGACGTGACCTAAAGATAACGAGGAGTTAATAATATTAAGAAGAGGCTCACCGGCTTTATGTAACACTTCTTTCAGTAGTTTAGTTGGAATGGGGTCTAGTGAACAAGTTGTTGATTTAGCTGTAGTAATAAGTTTAACTAACTCTTCCTGGCCTGTACTTGTAAAGCAATGTAGTTGTGTGTTTAGAACCTTAGGTGAGACCGGGATGCTAGTTGCTCTTATGTGTTGAGCGTCACCTATTTTATTCCTGATACTTTCGATTTTATCAGTGAAGAATCTCATAAAATCGTCACTACTGAACTGTGATGGAATTGTGTGTTCAGATTTTTGGTTTTTTGTTAGTCTAGCTACTGTGCTAAATAAAAACCTGGGATTGTTCTGGTTATTTTCTATGAGTTTGCTCAGGTGCTCAGCCCTGGCTGCTTTTAGAGCCTGTCTATAGCTGGACATACTTTCCTTATATGCAATTCTAAAAACCTCTAATTTAGTTTTTCTCCACTTTCGCTCGAGGTTACGGGTCTCTCTCTTGAGGGTGTGAGTATGACTATTATACCATGGTGCAAGCGTTTTATCTCTAACCTTCTGTAATCTGATTGGGGCAACAGTGTCTAGTGTGCTAGTGAATATAGCGCCTATGCTGTTAGTAATTTCATCTAGGTCGTCTGTGTTTAAGGGTGCAGTAAGAAGTCCAGACAGATCAGGCAGGTTATTTGTGAATCTGTCTTTAGTGGTCGGAATAATAGTTCTACCGAGACGATAACGTGGTGAAACGCAGTTAGCCTGTTCTACAGGTAGTGTGTACATTATGAGATAATGGTCTGTGATATCATCACTTTGAGGAATGATATCTATATCAGTGACATCTATTCTGTGTGATATTATTAAATCTAGTGTATGATTACGACGGTGAGTTGCTCTAGTGACGTTTTGTTTGAGCCCAAGTGAGTTTAGTAAGTCCATGAATGTGAGTCCTAGCGCATCATTTGTGTCGTCAACATGAATGTTAAAATCTCCTAAAATTAATGCTTTATCAAAGCTAACCAGTAGGTCAGAAAGAAAATCTGTGAATTCTCTAAGAAAATCGGTGTAGGGCCCTGGTGGTCTATACACGGTCGCTAGCGCAAGAGACATCAGGGATTTTTGTTTCGTGTGCGTGTGCAATAGTGTAACATTAAGGACAAGCACTTCAAAAGACTTAAATCTATACTGTGTTCTCTGGGTAACAGTAAGGCAATCGTTAAAGATAGTGGCGACACCACCTCCACGACCAGTCTGTCGAGGCTCGTGCTTATAGATATAACCTGATGGTGTAGACTCATTTAGACCGATGTAGTCATTTGGTTTAATCCAGGTTTCGGTGAGGCATAATGCAGTAAGGCTATTGTCTGAGATTATTTCATTTATGATAAGTGCTTTGGGTGTAAGTGATCTAATGTTCAGAAGCCCAAATTTTAGGAACTGTTTTTGTTTGTTTCTTTGGCATTTTTCTGGTCTAATTACAGTAAGATTATTTCGAGAACGTCTTACATAATTACTTTTTAATCTCACTGCTCGGGGAACAGACACAGTTTCTATGGGGAGAGGTATGTGTGCATTTGTATCGATGTATCGATGATCGAAGCTGAGTAAAGAGAGGAAGTTACTCATTTCTCTCTGTGTTCCTCTCACCATGTCTACATTCTCACAGATATCCACCATCATCTCCACTCACTGGAACATATAAAATCCTAAATGAACGCTTCTCTACTTTATAAAACACTTTTGCAAACTTTAACATTTGTACCTGTGTGTTGTTCTTCTAGGTGTCTCTCTGTGTCACAGTTGTTCTTCTCTGTCTCATGGTCGTGACCTCTAACAGTTTCTGCAATCTTGTAGATAACCGTCACCATCTCCACTCGCTCAGATGAACGTTGAAGCATCTTTAAACTATAAAACTAGCAATAAAACATGAAACTACTGCGTCTCTGTATAGACGTGACTGACAGTCTGCACCTCTGTGCAAAGAATGAAATGTGCTGCTCTCAGTAAAGGAAGTCTGTCATAGAGCAACGTGGACATCATTGGCGGTCAATTGTGGTCAAACTGTGAAGACTTTTGAGCTGTGCTTCTTACACATCCTGTAGATGTTCCTGTTAGAGTCCAGCAGTTTTATTAAATATCAAAATGACCTTGTGGATTTATAATGGTGTATACATTGACCTTCATCGTATTTTCTTCCTCATAACGTCATTACACAAAGCTATTTATTTAGATCAGTTTGAATATGAATTCAGTTACATGTTCCTGCAGAAGATCTGGAATTGTTAGTTTTTACGTTTGCAGCTTTACTCTGAGACTGAATGACACACGGTCCACTGATCTAAGATCAGCATTAACACCTGCTCTATTTCACAAAATAAAAAGTACACACTGACAACTGCAGCAATCTTCAGGACTGAGAAGATTGTGGTTACTCACTAATAAACTGACAAGCTGAGTGTTTATTTCCTAACTGAGAGTGTGAATAATGAGAGACTGCAGAGGAAATGACGTCTGACCATCAGGTTTATATATGGTTCTTCCCCAAAGTACATGTTAGAGCCTGTAAACTAAATGGGTATGGATAACACTGTATTGAAATTTGTCAATTTTATTGCCCTATGTGTTATTTACTGAATTTAAGTCAATGTACCTGGATGCTTAATGTTTTAGAGCATCTGTTATGATGTGGGGCTTTGTGTACTTTATCCAATCAAGTTTATTTATTTTCATGAGTCATTTTGGAAGCACTCATCTGCCACTGAGTGCAGGGGGGAGGGTCAGAAAAAAAAAGATATATATACACTTTTTTTTACTTGATTCGAAGGCCTTACAAATGCTATGTTCGCAGCTCAGGGGTTATATATATCTGAGAATTTGTTGTTGAAACTGCAGCCTAACTATTGCAGGAAATAATTAATAAATTCTTATTTTCTATTTTATTATAACCTGGTTGTAGTGGCAACTCATTCATACACACACAAACAAAAGTAGTTTAGTACATCGTACTGTTATTGCATTTTTATGTTCTGGTGATATACATTACGCACTATTTTTAAATTAAGTGTAATAATCACCAGTGGAGGCACAGCGCTACTGTCAGCCCAGACTTCGGCCATGTGCCTTTTGTTTATGGACTTCGTCACGTGTCTGCCCCACCTTTGTCTGCTCCTCCCGTTTCCACACACCTGTTTCCTATTGTTACGATGCAGGACACAGGCGAGTGAGGATCCAAATGCAGATTTTAGAGTTTTTAATCATCCAAAACACAAATGCAGCTAAACAGACAGGCAGACAGAACAAGGCAACAAACAGGGCTAAACAGGAACAGGCACACCAACATCCAACATGCAAAAACGAC
The DNA here is from genome assembly GCF_030014155.1 of Tachysurus vachellii. Taxonomy (NCBI): domain Eukaryota; kingdom Metazoa; phylum Chordata; class Actinopteri; order Siluriformes; family Bagridae; genus Tachysurus; species Tachysurus vachellii. The sequence goes on along the minus strand of NC_083461.1, from coordinate 37,077,253 downwards.
CAACACCAGGGAAGTGAACAAACAGAGTATATATAGCTGACAGGAACCAATGCCAATGACAAAGCAGAGACAATCAGAGACAAAGACAACACACCTGAGGAGATGAATGAGTACAATTAATGTCCATGGAAACCAAAGAGTGGGCGGAGCAAACAATTAGCCACAGGGAAAGACAGCAGACAGGAACAGGAAGAAACACAGACAGACTTATTACAGAGCCCCCCCCCAGGAGTGGATTCCAGACACTCCAACGCAGAACCGGAGGGTGGTGGAGCGGAGGCGGAACAGGGGGCTGGAAGGCGGAACAGGTCCATGTGGCGGCAGAGGGCAGGGCAGAGCCGGCGAAGCTGGAGGCCAGGGCGGAGCCGGCAGAGCAGGAGGCCAGGGCGGAGCCGGCAGAGCAGGAGGCCAGGGCGGAGCCGGCAGAGCAGGAGGCCAGGGCGGAGCCGGCAGAGCAGGAGGCCAAGGCGGAGCCGGCAGAGCCAGCGACCAGAGCGGGACTGGAGACCAGGGTGGCGCCGCAGGCAGAGTCAGCGACCAGAGCAGGACTGGAGGCCAGGGTGGTGCCGCAGGCAGAGCCAGCGACCAGAGCAGGACCGGAGACCAGGGTGGTGCTGCAGGCAGAGCCAGCGACCAGAGCAGGACTGGAGACCAGGGTGGTGCCGCAGGCAGAGCCAGCGACCAGAGCAGGACTGGAGACCAGGGTGGTGCTGCAGGCAGAGCCAGCGACCAGAGCAGGACTGGAGACCAGGGTGGTGCCGCGGGCAGAGCCAGCGACCAGAGCAGGACTGGAGACCAGGGTGGTGCTGCAGGCAGAGCCAGCGACCAGAGAAGAGTTGGCGGCCAGGGTGGTGCTGGAGGCGCTTTGAACCTATAAGGATGGACAGGAGAGGGAGAGACTGACAGAGGCAGGGAGACAAAACTAGGGACTGATAGAGCAGATAGGCAGAGCCATTCGATATCAAGCACTTCAGGCAGGACAGAGAGTCTACGGGGCTTGGGCGCAACCATACTCGCTGGTTCCGTCGACCCGGTCGGTTCGGCTGGTTCTGTCGACCTGGTAGGCCCGGCTGGCTCGGTTGACCCGGTCGGACCCATCGACCCGTTCTGTTCGGCTGGTTCTGTCGACCCGGTTGGCCCGGCTGGTACTGTTGACCCAGTCGGCTCCGTTGACCCGGTCGGTCCGGCTGGTTCTGTCGACCCGGTCGGTTCCGTCGGCCCGGTCGGATCCGGTGTCTCAACGGGTTTGGCGGGTTCGGGCGCTTCAGCAGGTTCGGGCGCTTTGGCGGGTTTGGGCGTTTCGGCGGGTTCGGGCGTTTTGGCGGGTTCGGGCGCTTCGGCGGGTTCGGGCGCTTTGTCGGGTTCGGCCGCTTCGGCAGTAAAGACAGCACTAAAGGTGGCACTAGGTTCGGGCGCTTCGGCAGGTTCGGGCACTTCAGCAGGTTCGGGCACTTCAGCAGGTTCGGGCACTTCAGCAGGTTCGGGTGCTTCAGCAGATTCATGTGCGTCGGCAGGTTCAGGCGTTTCAGCAGGTTCAGGTGCGTCGGCGGGTTCGGATGCTTCAGGTGCCTTAGGTGCTTCAGCCGGTGCCGTAGGGATGTCGGCCGCCCGAACCGGCACCATCGGGGTGTCTGCCAGCTTGGCGATCAGCCGGTTCCCCCGGGCCTCGCCTGAGCTTTCCAGTCTGGCACCCATGTGGACGGGTTCGGTCACCGGTGTACACAGGCCTGGGCCGGGCCGAGGTACCGTAGGGGCCTCGGGCGTCCGTGGCTGGCCTGGCTCCACAGCCGACGGACCCCGATGCCTACTGCCCCCCCCAAAAAATATTTAGGGCCGGTGTTTGACTCTGTCCTGTGCACGGTTAGGGAGGACCCGCCCAGGAGCAATGCTACGTTGGCCAGGTCCGTGAAAGGCCCCACCTCTCGGCCCAATGGCACTAGGTAGCGCAGCCCGTCCTCCAAACCATGCCGAAAGATGTCCTTCAGCTCCTTCTCGCCGAAGTCCACCCGATTACATAGGTCCAAAAAAACCTCAACATATTCCTCGATTGGGGAATTGTCTTGACAAACACAAAACAAAATTTCTGCTGGATCCATGTTGTGGTTGGTCGTTCTGTTACGATGCAGGACACAGGCGAGTGAGGATCCAAATGCAGATTTTAGAGTTTTTAATCATCCAAAACACAAATGCAGCTAAACAGACAGGCAGACAGAACAAGGCAACAAACAGGGCTAAACAGGAAACAGGAACAGGCACACCAACATCCAACATGCAAAAACGACCAACACCAGGGAAGTGAACAAACAGAGTATATATAGCTGACAGGAACCAATGACAAAGCAGAGACAATCAGAGACAAAGACAACACACCTGAGGAGATGAATGAGTACAATTAATGTCCATGGAAACCAAAGAGTGGGCGGAGCAAACAATTAGCCACAGGGAAAGACAGCAGACAGAAACAGGAAGAAACACAGACAGACTTATTACACCTATTGTCGTCATCATCATTGTCTATTTAACTGTGGCGCGTTGCCTTGTGCAGCGCGTAATCAACTGTTGTCTTTGTCTGGTCTAGTCTGTGTTATGGTTCATGTTTCATGGTTTTCGTAATTAAACCCTGTGTATTTTGCTATCCTGCGTTTGGGTCCCTTTTATCCTGCGTTCGTGACAGATGATTCCGCCATACTAAGACCCAGCAGGATAGCTGTAGCCTGGACTGGCCAATTGGGAGCACCTTTTTTTTATTGGACCTTTTTTTTTCTCCCTCTGGACTTCGCGGTTTTGGTGACATCGGTCCGCATTTTTCCGGTGAGGGACATTCTTCCGGTTTCTCCGCAGGGGGGCGCCGCCTCATTTCCTGTTTGCAGGCTATGTCACCAGCCTGAGTTTTGTTCATTTTTCGGTGTCCTGCGACATCGTCCCGCATCTGTCCGGTGGGGGGTGTCGCTTCACTTTTGGTTTCCGTGGAGGACGTCGCACCACTTCCTGTCCGCAGGGGGTGTTGCAGGCCCATCCCATAGATTTTTTTTCTGTGGATTTTTCTGTTTTGTGGAGGAATTATTTTCTCCCTGCCCTCCCTCCCCTTTTCCTGGTTCCCGAGAGGTGGGTCTGGCCGCGGTATGTTGGGGCTGCCCTGTCGGCCGCCCTGTTCGGCTGTGGACGTCGCTCGGCCGCCCTGTTTGGCTGTGGACGTCGCTCGGCTATCCCTTGCTCGGCTGTGGACGTCGCTCGGCTATCCCTTGCTCGGCTGTGGACGTCGCTCGGCTATCCCTTGCTCGGCTGTGGACGTCGCTCGGCTATCCCTTGCTCGGCTGTGGACGTCGCTCGGCTATCCCTTGCTCGGCTGTGGATGTCGCTCGGCTATCCCTTGCTCGGCTGTGGACGTCGCTCGGCTATCCCTTGCTCGGCTGTGGACGTCGCTCGGCTATCCCTTGCTCGGCTGTGGACGTCGCTCGGCCCCCTTGTTCAGCTGTGGACGTCGCTCGGCCCCCTCTGGCTGTGCCGCCGTGTGCCTCACTCCCCCCACCTGCCTTGCTGTGTGCCTCACTCCCCCCACCTGCCTTTCTGTGTGCCTCACTCCCCCCCCCCACCAGCACCACCCAGACTCTGTTGGGAATATTAAGACGGATTGGTGCATCGGGAGCCGCCCTTTGGGGGGGGGGGGGGGGGGGGGGGCACTGTCAGGACTCAGCCTGGACTTCGGCCATGTGCCTTTTGTTTATGTACTTCGTCACGTGTCTGCCCCGCCTTTGTCTGCTCCTCCCGTTTCCACGCACCTGTTTCCTATTGTCGTCATCATCATTGTCTATTTAACTGTGCCGCGTTGCCTTGTGCAGCGCGTAATCAACTGTTTGTCTTTGTCTGGTCTAGTCTGTGTTATGGTTCATGTTTCATGTTTTTTGTTATTAAACCCTGTGTATTTTGCTATCCTGCGTTTGGGTCCCTTTTATCCTGCGTTTGTGACAGCTACTGAATATGATAAGATTTTTTTTTGTTAGTCATCTTAAATACTATTTCCTGTTTTGTGGTGTTTCTCTACTTGGGTAAAAGGAGATCAGCCAGTTCACCATCCCACTGCTAAGAATCCAGGATCCTGTTGCGCCACTGATACTGTATACATATGTTATCCCTTTTGTAACTAGCTAGTCAGGTGGTATTAGCTATGGGCCGTGGTGGGCTCTCTCTCTCTCTCTCTCTCACTCTCACTCTCACACTCACTCACTCACTGACTCACTCACTAATACAGTCCATAATCTCATCCATCCTTACATCAGCCATCGCGGCCGTGCTCTTACATCCGAATAGATGCTTTGCGTTGCCTTATATTTCTTTGCGAATTGTAGTTTTGTGTATAACATCGGGGATGCAGAACATATTAGTAAGGCTACTGTTTGCAGAGCGGTCAGGAAAGTGTGCCTCGCTCTTAAGCGCTTGACCATTTTTGTGTTGTTTCCTGATAAAATAAAATACTGTTCTTCTGGTTTCACCTCTAATATTATAATAGTTGGGAATTTACTCTAAAATAGTTCTTAATTACTAACTACAAATGACATCTCCAACAAGTCTAATTAGATTAATGTAATAATTACTATCTCTAGAAAGTATTGGTCTACTTACTAATTTGTTCTACTTACTTATTAATTACTTTCTAAATCCCAAATGAACCTCAACCACTTGAACAATAAGGAGAGACAAGAAACTGCATTTCTAATGCTTTCAAATAAACAATATACAATTGCATGAATTATCCTTGAATTGAACAAAGTGTGTAACTAGTGGGAGAAGATTACATTAAAAAATATACCTTTTAAAGGTATATAGGGTTTTATTTTTTATAAAGCTTTTTTTCTTAAATACGTGTTCATATTCTCCATATGCTTGCATAAGCACTTACAGTTCTGCTGGTGAGAAATATGCAGATTTTTTTTTGTTTGACGCTGTTGCCATGGTGACTAGTTATATCTGCGCTCCATTGATAATGGTTTTTTATAGTTGTGTTTCACGTGCTTAACTCAGAGTCAATCAATTTAGAGTTGATAAAACTAACTCATTTCAGCTGTTCTGTAACCAAAAACTCAGAGTTTCCCATCTCAGGGTAAATCAACTCCAGAGTTAAAGTTTAAACTCAAAGTTGGTTGGTTGAACCTCCTTTCTGAAACAGTCCCCTGTTCCTCTTTACTGTTTATGATCACCAGGTCTGCTCCTTTGGCCTTGCAGTCTTTTCTGCTCTCCTCCCAGCTCTTCATCTTATCACTCATGATATAAAAACTGGAATTCAATCTACTGTTAGCGCCTTTGATAATGTACCTTAAGTAGGGACTGGGGGCGAGCTGGGGGCAGGGTTACTGTTAGCGCCTTTGATAATGTACCTTAATGTACATTGGTGTATCCAAGATGGCAGTGCGGCAGTAGCACGCAATGGCCACTTCGGTGCTATTTACGTTTTTTACGGTTTTGTTTTATGTAGCACCCTGGTCCTGGAGAAAAGTCTCATTTCACTGTGTACTGCAACATATATATATATGGTTGAAATGACAATAAAAGCTTCTTGACTTGACTTGACTTGAAGTAGGGACTGGGGTGGGGTTACTTTTAGCGCCTTTGATAATGTACCTTAAATAGGGGCTGGGGCGGGGTTACTGTTAGTGCCTTTGATAATGTACCTTAAGTAGGGACTGGGGGCGGGGTTACTGTTAGCACCTTCGATAATGTACCTTAATTAGGGACTGGGGCAGGGCTGGGTTTACTGTTAGCACCTTTGATAATGTACCTTAAGTAGGGACTGGGGGCGGGGATACTGTTAGCACCTTTTATAATGTACCTTAAGTAGGGACTGGGGGCAGGGCTGGGGTAATTTACTGTACGATATTCTTGATTACAACCTCTGTTTATACAGAGCTGCACGTACAAGTTGGATTCACCGTGTTTGGATGCCAATGTAGGTTCGCAAAGCCATGAGCATTAACAATAAAGCAACATCCGCCATTATTGATGTTGTGTTTGTGTTTGCTGCTGCTGCGCTAACGTTGCGGGAAAATATGAGACGTAAACAGTGACATAAGACTTGGCTCTGTGATTGCTCTTTAGCCCATGGAAAGGCAAAACGGTTCTTAGAAGGCTGGCCAGTGGAACCAACTAAGAACCAGCACCAGCACTAGCTCTGAAGCAGTACCCGGTTCTTTTAGGTGGAAAAGGGGCATATTAGTCCTCCACTAGACTGTGAGACCTCTTCAGACTTAGGATTTACCTAGATGTAAGTAATTAACTAGTAGTTAGTGCTAGTAGCTTAGTGTTAATGAAGAATTATTAATTCATTTTTTCTATTGTAAAGTTTAGCAATATTACAGAGATTTGCCTCATTCTAAGATCTTGGAGGACAGAAGATGGAGGCAGATATAAAGTAAAATAACAGAGTTTATTGAAAAGCAGAAGTGAATGAAGTGAGTGAGGGTGGATAAGTCCAGGTGAAGCTCCACACGCCAGGTCACAGGTTGCAAACCAACGATATCTAGACCCTTTGGTGGTCAACGAACTTGGGAAACTACTGATAGAAAAGAGAGAGTCAGGTTAGTAGAAACAGTATGTAGTAGTAGCTAGAATTTATGAGACTGGACAATGTTTGTGTTAGAGAGCATCTTTTATGTGGTGAAGTAATGAGGGGTGCCAGGTGCCAGTGATTAGAACTCAGGTGATGAGGATCTGGTTTGCTGTGTGTGGGGAGAACCAGGCAAATCCATGACAGTAGGAGGAAATGAGAGACTGCAGAGGAAATGACGTCTGACCATCAGGTTTATATATGGTTCTTCCCCAAAGTACATGTAAGAGCCTGTATGGTATGAAAACACTGTATTAAACTTTGTCAGTTTTATTACCCTATGTGTTATTTACTGCTTTTAAGTCAATGTACCTGGATGCTTAACGTTTTAGAGCATCTGATATGATGTGGGGCTTTTGTGTACTTTGTGTTCCAATCAAGTTTATTTGTTTTCATAAGTCATTTTGGAAGCACTCATCTGCCACTGAGTGCAGGGGGGAGGGTCAGAAAAAAAAGAAAAAAAAATGTAACCCCCGAGCAGTGAACATAACATTCGTAAGGCTTACAAATCAAGGTAAAAAAAAAAACAACAGTGATGTTTATGTCAATAAAACAACAACCTCAACAGTACTCAAAGCGATTGTTGGGGCCCGTTGGTGCACTTTATCCAACTCACTTAGCTGAAGAGTTCGGGCAGTAACAATGATGACGTAGCTTCCTCTCACTACTTATGATCCCCAAAATGTCTGTCCACAACATACATATACGTATATATATATATATATATATATATATATATATATATATATATATATATATATATATATATAGAAGCTACGTCATCATTGTTACTGCCCGAACTCTTCAGCTAAGTGAGTTGGATAAAGTGCACCAACGGGCCCCAACAATCGCTTTGAGTACTGTTGAGGTTGTTGTTTTATTGACATAAAGATCACTGTTGTTGTTTTTTTTACCTTGATTTGTAAGCCTTACGACTGTTATGTTCACTGCTCGGGGGTTATATTTCTGAGAATTTGTTGTTGAAACTGCAGCCTAACTATTGCAGAACATAATTAATATGATTAATTTTTTTCTTGTTAGTCACCTTAAATGCTATTTCGTTTTTTTGTGTTGTTACGCTAAGGTAAAAGGAGATCAGCCAGTTCACCATCCCACTGCTGAGAATCCAGGATCCTGTTGCACCACTGCTATACATATTATATGTTATCCCTTAGTAACTAGCTAGTCAGGTGGTATTAGCTATGGGCCGTGGTGGTCTAGGTTTCAGGTGACTCCCACCTGTGAAAAAGGGGTTACATACAAAACACACAATAGTATTTAACCTTAACCACGACTACTGTAAAGGTGGAATTCTGTTCATTCAGATGAGGAGAAGGATGTGCTGGACAATAAGGATCCTTTTCCTGAACTCGTATTGTCTCCAGACCTTGAGGAAATCACTGGTCACTTTTTAGAGTTTAGAATGTTGTTATGTTGTTTCTGGTCCTCTGCCTCAGTTTGGAGGAGCAACCAGAGTGGAAAGCCACCAATACATAAAAGAAGTAAAGATTTACAATGGATAATTTTACATAGAATTGTCTCCATCAATTCCTTTGTCTCTATTTTGTGTCCAGAGACCAGTCATGAGTGTCTTTCTTTTTTTGCCTTGAGAGCAAACTGTCTTTCACACTTTTATGCAATGTTCCAGACTACAGCCTCTTTTTACTTTTGCACAAAAGATTTTTGGTTGTTTTGATCCTTTTCACTGCAAACCTTATCCTTGGTGTAAAATATACATGCAATTGGCAAGCCAAATGTAAGCTTTTAAACATCACCCTAGGACAAGCAAAAATGGGTATTTGCATTAGCAGGAAAAACAAGGTTGAACAAAAAGGAAGCCACAATTTTGTTATGGTAACCACAGCACTACTAAAGTTCAAAATTGTGGTCGATTTTCTGTTTTATAAGAAAATGAAAAACCTAGCAACTTTAAAGAAAACTTGGTGTTATCAAAGAGCACTTTGTTTGCTTACTGATGACCAATTGCAATTTGTACATTGTACGCTGTCTTAATGTTTTTTGTTTGTTTGTTTCTATTCTTTTTTTTTCTTTTTAATGGAAATGTTATCTATTCAAAGATGAACTGTGGCCATCTGTGATGAACGTTACTTTGAAAATTAAACTACTAAACTAAAACACTTCTGTTAACCTACAGATACCAATGGAGAAAATGTACAGATCAAAATGCATACTTTTTATTATTATTGTTATTGTATAATCATGATTTCTATTTGTCCCTGTAGACAATAGTATATGAGGAAAACATTTAATCAGCCGTAATTAACATTAAAACAGATATTAGTTATCTATTGTTCCTCCAGTAGACTGTGAGACCTCTTCAGACTCAGGAGTTACCTAGTTGTAAGTAATTAACTAGTAGTTACTGCTAGTAACTTAGTGTTAATGAAGTATTATTCATTCATTCTTTCTTAATTCTTTCTTAGTGACTTACAAGTTATGGGACAGTACTGTAAAGTTTAGCAATATTACAGAGATTCTAAGAAATTTGGGGAACACTTGAGAGTATGTGAGTTTAAATCATTATTCCACAGAGTCAAGATAATCTGTGGATTTTGTCAGAACTCAGAGTCCTCCTCTGAGGTGACACATCAACTAGGTGGTTTCTAAGATCTGCCAATTACCAATAAAACATTTTCTTGCTAAACAGAGTCAAAATTAGATGAATAAAACAGACTTCTCCAGCTTTAATGAGATCAGGAAAGTCCCAACTTTAATGCAGCCAAAACAGAGATCTTCAAAGTAAACTTCTCAGAAATATTTCCTCAGCATCAAAGTCAGCCAAACAATCCAACATCCAGGCATGCTGCAGTCGAGTACACAAAATCTCAGTCAGGCTATCGCTATTTATGTTCCGTTATTTAATTTACATAGTTTAGCCAATTTCTTATTATTTCTGGTTTGAAGATTTTAATACCCTCCTACCTGTTTTGCATAGCTCCTCCCAGTTTCCTATAATTTTTAGTTTTTACACTACCCTCTCTTTTTCTTTTCCCTTTTATGGATTTCCTGTCTTTTAACATTGCACAAAATTTGTTCCTGACTCTCAAGAGATGTGTGTGTATGCATGGATCTTCCACCTAAGTTCTCATGGATTATTTTCTTCACTTTTCTCTCGTTTTGACTTCACTTCATAGTGTAAGCCTTAAGTTAAGCCCATAAGTTTATGTAAATTTCGTATTTCGTATCTCGACCTCCCCCTTGGGTGGGATAGATTCTGGGGCTAAGCGAGTGGCTGGCTGACTCTTCGGTGGAGTTCCTCTCTCCTATCTTCATGCTGTTGCGGAACCTATGGCATTTTCCCGTGTGTATTTGGTGTGTTCACTGGTGGTGTGCTGTTTAACACTTTTCCCTCCCTCCTTTTAGAGCAGCCTTTAGCCATCGTGGTAAGTTCCAGCCTGTCCCCTGTATTGGGGATTAGTGTCATAGCATTGAGTTGGGCTTTAGCCCACAGGCCTCTGTGTTTATGTGTATGTATGTGAACAGATTATGGTTTTTGTTATCATGTTGTGCTTTTAATATTGTGGAAAATTTTTATGTATAAATAAATTAAATATTTTAATTTAATTAATTAATAATTAATTTATATATAAATTAAATAAAGATTTATTTAGGTTTATTTTTGTTAATCCTGTCCCTGCATGACCAGTGGGAACAAATTTGTCTTGTCTATTTTGGATGAATCCTTTTTTGGATTAATGTACAACTCAAAAGAATAAACTATTTCCTGGGGCAAAATACCATTGTCAATAATGGTCAATAATGACATTTATCATATTGTACTGTTCCAATTAGACTTGCTGAAATTGCGCTCTTGCCACATTTACTAAACTCCACCTGTTCTAATGAGAAATCTCTACAATACACTCGTCCTGTGTCTTTGTGCTGCATGATATTGTAATGAACCCCCAGAAGCAGATGTCAGAAAATCCATATGTTTATTAGCAGTAGAAATGTGATTAGAAACTCTTAGAAGTAAATTATGAAGCTAAAATTATGGTCAGAGGACAGGCACAGTTCAAAAAACTAACAATACAATAGCAAACGATTTGCATTGAATCGTTGAGTAAGCATGCTTATAAATGTAAAAACCAAGAAGTGGGTGGGTCAGTATTCGGGAGAGTGCTCCCACTAGGCTTCCTCTGACTCTGTTGTGTTGGAGACCCCTGCTTTAGAAACAATAAGATATAATACAGAGGTGATTGAGCTCAAAGTTCTGCTAAATCAACAGAGTCTGAGACACTGAGATCGAATTAAAATACAATTATCTCATTTATATTGCTTCCATCATCATGATCATCAGAATCATAAGAAATATACAATACATTTATGAGATAAAGAAAAGTATTTGTGCACTCTGTATCTGTGAATGATTACAGAGGAAACAAGAGCAGAGACTGAAACTCAATTATCATCTAAATATTGTCTTTGATATTGTATAGATTTAGCACTTTTCATTTAAAATGATACACATCATTGAGAAACATCTTTCTCACAGATCCAGGGTAATTTAGCAGAACATTTCCGGTCATTCCAGGTTGCAGTCAAATGTGAAGGATAAGTGTAAATCACAGCACAGTCCTCATCACCTCGATTATTCGGTTCCCCTTGAGCCCAGGACCTGAAACTAAGAGAATCAGATCTGATTCAATCTCCTTCAGTTCCACACATTGAACTGAATCCTCTCAGCCTGTGTTTACTGAAATGCACATTGGAACAATAAAAAATACAAGTATAATAAGGAATAATCTTTGTTCAAGCAGGAGAACATTATTAAGATGATTTCATTTGTATTGCATGATAAAAACAGGGAAATATTTTCTTACGCAGTGTTCAGTGGTGTATCGTCCACCCATTTCCACTCTCCCTCTTTTACTGTGTCTCTCAGACCAATCCAAGTGTCAAGGTTGTCCAGATGTTTAATGATGAACTCCTTTAAATTACATAAAAAAACAGCAGAATAAAAAAGTCTCTCTCTCTCTCTCTCTCTCTCTCTCTCTCTCTCTCTCTCTCTCTCTCTCTCTCTCTCTCTCTCTCTCTCTCTCTCTCTCTCTCTCTCTCTCTCTCTCTCTCTCTCTCTCTCTCTCTCTCTCTCTTTCTCTCTCTCTTTCTCTCTCTCTCACCTGTTCCTCTTTGCTGTTTATGATCACCAGGTCTGCTCCTTTGGCCTTGCAGTCCTTTCTGCTCTCCTCCCAGCTCTTCACCTCATTAGATGTAACATAAAAACTGGAACTAAAACTAAAACACTTCTGTTTACCTACAGATACCAGTGGAAAAGATTTACAGATCAAAATACATAAATTCTTGTGTTATTAATATTATTATTATTGTTGTTGTTGTTGTTGTTGTTGTTGTATAGTCATGATTTCTGTTTCACCATGTAGACAATAGTATATGAGGAAAACATTTAATCAGCCGTAATTAACATTAAAACAGATATTAGTTATCTATTAGTCCTCCAGTAGACTGTGAGACCTCTTCAGACTCAGGAGTTACCTAGTTGTAAGTAATTAACTAGTAGTTAGTGCTAGTAACTTAGTGTTAATTAAGTATAATTCATTTATTTTTTTCTTACTTCATTCACATTTACCTTCAAGTTCAGGGACAGTATTGTAAAGTTTAGCATTATTACAGAGATTCACCTAATTCTAAGATCCTGGAGGAACATGTGAGAGGATGTGAGTTTAAATCATTATTCTACAGATTCAAGATGGTACGTGGATTTCCACTGAGGGCATTTAACTGTTCAGCAGAAAATTTAAAACAAAATTCAGCTACTTACATGAACTATGTAATGTTTTCTGGTATCTGTCTCTCTCCTCCCGTAACTGGTCTCTGTCTTTAGTCAGGTTATTGTAACTGGACTGTAACTGGTCTCTGTCTTTAGTCAGGTTATTATAACTGGTCTGTAACTGGTCTCTGTCTTTAGTCAGGTTATTGTAACTGGATTGTAACTGGTCTCTGTCTTTAGTCAGGTTATTGTAACGGGACTGTAACTGGTCTCTGTCTATAGTCAGAATGCTGAATTTGATCCACAGAACTGTGACGGCAGTCAGCAAGGAAACAAACAGAAGCAGCACCAACCACACTGCAGTCAGTCTGCAACACCTGCTCCATGCAGTGTCTCCTCCTACAGGTACATGAACACCAAAGACCCAGGTTTTAGTATCTCAAACTTATCTAGCATTTACAGTCTAACATAAACACTGAGCTGGAGAACATCTTAGTAACTCTATCCAGCCGTCAGTATGAAACTCCTCCCTTTCCACTAATGCATGCAGCGATGGGTGGAGCTTTGGGCTGGTTTTGAATAAGCTGACTGGCTTACGAAAACATGTATGTGTAATAATATAATGATTTTATAATGGTACAAAAAATAAGGAAATGTTCCTTTCTGCTGAGGCCTTTAATTACAGTTTACAGCTATAAGATAAATTGGTTTCACAGTTGTCTCAATGGTTTACGTGTTATCGACAGTATAATCTGTTTATAAAGTGCAGAAATCAGATTTAAATGTTTATGTCTTGTGTTAAAACACATGCAGATAACGTAACACAAAGGTGATATGAAACAGAAAGACAAGCAAGGCTAAAAAACAAGCTGAGTAAAGAGAGGAAGTTACTCATTTCTCTCTGTGTTCCTCTCACCTTGTCTACATTCTCACAGATATCCACCATCATCTCCACTCACTGGAACATATAAAATCCTAAATGAACGCTTCTCTACTTTATAAAACACTTTTGCAAACTTTAACATTTGTACCTGTGTGTTGTTCTTCTAGGTGTCTCTCTGTGTCACAGTTGTTCTTCTCTGTCTCAGGGTCGTGACCTCTAACATTGTCTGCAGTCTCGTAGATTTCCACCACCATCTCCACTCGCTCAGATGAACGTCGAAGCATCTTTAAACTATAAAACTAGCAATAAAACATGAAACTACTGCGTCTCTGTATAGACGTGACTGACAGTCTGCACCTCTGTGCAAAGAATGAAATGTGCTGCTCTCAGTAAAGGAAGTCTGTCATAGAGCAACGTGGACATTTCATTGGCTTCTTGTGGTCAAACTGTGAAGAATTTTGAGCTGTGCTTCTTACACATCCTGTAGATGTTCCTGTTAGAGTCCAGCAGTTTTATTAAATATCAAAATGACTTTGTGGATTTATAATGGTGTATACATTGCGCCTTTTTGCACCTTCATCCTATTTTTCTTCCTCATAACGTCATTACACAAAGCTATTAGACTTTTTACCTGTTTTAAGACTGATTTATATATTTAGATCAGTTTGAATATGATCATATGAATTCAGTTACATGTTCCTGCAGAAGATATAAAATTATTTGTACATTTACTTATTTATCAGAAACACTGCAGCTTTACTCTGAGACTGAATGACACACGGTCCACTGATCTAAGATCAGCATTAACACCTGCTGTATTTCACAAAATAAAAAGTACACACTGACAACTGCAGCAATCTTCAGGACTGAGAAGATTGTTGTTACTCACTAATATGACAAGCTGAGTGTTTATTTCCTAACTGAGAGTGTGAATAATGAGAGACTGCAGAGGAAATGACTGTCTATACACTATATGAACAAAAGACTGTGGACGTCTGACCATCAGGCTCATATATGGTTCTTCCCCAACGTATAAAACACACAATAGTATTAAACCATAATAATCAGTACTTTACTAAACTCCACCTGCTCTAATAATAAATGTCTACAATACACTCATCCTGTGTCTTTGTGCTGCATGATATTGTAATAAACCCCCAGAAGCAGATGTCAGAGAATCCGTATGCAGAGTTTATTAGCAGTAGAGTCCAATACAACATTCTAGAAAATGTGAAGCTAAAATCGTGTTCAGAGGACAGGCACAGTTCAAAAAACTAACAATACTTTATTTTATGGAGTTCACTTGATTTTTATCCATTTTGTACATATTCTATGAACCTTTAGGTGAGCTACTCAGAGTGTTGTGTTGGAGACCCCTGCTTTAGAAACAATAAGATATAATACAGCGGTGATTGAGCTCAAAGTTCTGCTAAATCAACAGAGTCTGAGACACTGAGATGGACTTAAAATACAATTATCTCATTTATATTGCTTCCATCATCATGATCATCAGAATCATAAGAAATATACAATACATCTATGAGATAAAGAAAAGTATTTGTGCACTCTGTATCTGTGAATGATTACAGAGGAAACAAGAGCAGAGACTGAAACTCAATTATCATCTAAATATTGTCTTTGATATTGTATAGATTTAGCACTTTTCATTTAAAATGATACACGTCATTGAGAAACATGTTTCTCACAGATCCAGGGAAAGTTAGCAGAACATTTCTGGTCATTCCAGGTTGCAGTCAAATGTGAAGCATTAGTGTAAATCACAGCACAGTCCTCGTCACCTGAATTATTCGGTTCCCCTCCAGCCCAGGACCTGAAACTAAGAGAATCAGATCTGATTCAATTTCCTTCAGTTCACACATTTAACTGAATCCTCTCAGCCTCTGTTTACTGAAATGCACACTGGAACAATAAAAAATACAAGTATAATAAGGAATAATCTTTGTTCAAGCAGGAGAACATTATTAAGATGATTTCATTTGTATTACATGATAAAAACAGGGAAATATTTTCTTACCCAGTGTTCAGTGGTGTATCGTCCACCCATTTCCACTCTCCCTCTTTTACTGTGTCACTCAGACCAATCCAAGTCTCAAGTTTGTCCAGCTGTTTAACGATGAACTCCTTTAAATGACATAAAAAACAGCAGAATAAAAATCTCTCTCTCTCTCTCTCTCTCTCTCTCTCTCTCTCTCTCTCTCTCTCTCTCTCTCTCTCTCTCTCTCTCTCTCTCTCTCTCTCTCTCTCACCTGTTCCTCTTTGCTGTTTATGATCACCAGGTCTGCTCCTATGGCCTTGCAGTCTTTTCTGCTCTCCTCCCAGTTCTTCATCTCATTAGATATAACATAAAAACTGGAACTAAAACTGAAACACTTCTGTTTACCTACAGATACCAGTGGAAAAGATTTACAGATCAAAACACATTCATTCTTGTGTTATTATTATTATTATTATTATTATTATTATTATTATTATTATTGTTGTTGTTGTTGTTGTTGTTGTTGTTGTTGTTGTTGTTGTTGTATGGTCATGATTTCTATTTGTCCCCATAGACAATAGTATATGAGGAAAACATTTAATCAGCCGTAATTAACATTAAAACAGATATTAGTTATCTATTGTTCCTCCAGTAGACTGTGAGACCTCTTCAGACTCAGGAGTTACCTAGTTGTAAGTAATTAACTAGTAGTTAGTGCCAGTAACTTAGTGTTAATGAAGAATTATTCATTTATTATTTTTACTTCATTCACATTTACCTTCAAGTTCAGGGACAGTATTGTAAAGTTTAGCATTATTACAGAGATTCACCTCATTGTAAGATCTTGGAGGAACATGTGAGAGGATGTGAGTTTAAATCATTATTCTACAGATTCAAGATGGTATGTAGATTTCCACTGAGGGCATTTAACTGTTGAGCAAAAAATGTAAAACAAAATTCAGCTACTTACATGAACTACAAAATGTTCTCAGGTATCTGTCTCTATCTTCCCGTAACTGGTCTCTGTCTTTAGTCAGGTTATTGTAACTGGACTGTAACTGGTCTCTGTCTTTAGTCAGGTTATTGTAACTGGACTGTAACTGGTCTCTGTCTTTAGTCAGAATGCTGAATTTGATCCACAGAACTGTGACAGCAGTCAGCAAGGAAACAAACAGAAGCAGCACCAACCACACTGCAGTCAGTCTGCAACACCTGCTCCATGCAGTGTCTCCTCCTACAGGTACATGAACACCAAAGACCCAGGTTTTAGTATCTCAAACTTATCTAACATTTACAGTCTAACATAAACACTGAGCTGGAGAACATCTTAGTAACTCTATCCAGCCGTAAATGAAACTCCTTCCTTTCCATTAATGTATACATGATGGGCAGAGCTTTGGGTTGGTTTTGAATAAGCTGACTGGCTTACGAAAACATGTATGTGTAATAATATAATGATTTTATAATGGTACAAAAATAAGGAAATGTTCCTGTCTGCTGAGGCCTTTGATTGGTTTCACAGTTGTCTCAATGGTTTACGTGTTATCGACAGTATAATCTGTTTATAAAGTGCAGAAATCAGATTTGATTGTTCATGTCTTGAACATATAAAATCCTAAATGAACGCTTCTCTACTTTATAAAACACTTTTGCAAACTTTAACATTTGTACCTGTGTGTTGTTCTTCTAGGTGTCTCTCTGTGTCACAGTTGTTCTTTTCTGTCTCAGAGTCGTGACCTCTAACATTGTCTGCAGTCTCGTAGATTTCCACCACCATCTCCACTCGCTCAGATGAACGTTGAAGCATCTTTAAACTATAAAACTAGCAATAAAATATGAAACTAACGCGTCTCTGTATGGACGTGACTGACAGGCTGAGTCTCTGTGAGAAGAATAAAATGTGCTGCTGTCAGTAAAGGAAGTCTGTCATAGAGCAAAGGCGACATCAGTATCTTCTTTTGGTGAAACTGTGAAGACATTTGAGTTGTGCTTCTTACACATCCTGTAGCTGTTCCTGTTAGAGACCAGCAGTTTTATTAAATATCAAAATAACCTTGTGGATTTATAATGGTGTATACATTGCACCTTCATCATATTTTTCTTCCTCATAACGTCATTACACAAAGCTGTTAGACTTTTTACCTGTTTTCAGACTGATTTATGTATTTAGATCAGTTTAAATATACTCATATGAATTCAGTTACATGTTCCTGCAGAACAAATTTAAATATTTGTACATTTACATTTTCAGAAACACTGCATCTTTACTCTGAGACTGAATGACACACGGTCCACTGATCTAAGATCAGCATTAACACCTGCTATATTTCACAACAGAAAAAGTACACACTGACAACTGCACACTCTCTCAGTCAAGTGTGAATAATGAGAGACTGCAGAGGAAATGACTGTCTATACACTATTTGATCAAAAGACTGTGGACGTCTGACCATCAGGCTCATATATGGTTTTTTAAACAAAGAAAACACACAATTTTATGGAATGTACGTTTTCCTGTTTCCTGAATTTGCTGGCCCTTCTTCAGTTGTGCACATCTCTTCTTCTGATTGATCATGTGAACACACTGACTTCACACCCACTCATCATTCTCGGGGAAGACCCATCAGGGATTCCAAGAAGCTCTCCCCTTCAAATCTAGGCCCCTTCATTATTGAGAGCATTATTAACCCCTCCATTGTCTGTCTCAAGCTCCACAGCCCTGCTGACCCCCCCCTCCACCCAGTTGGGCTATGTTATTTCACCCTGCTTACAGCATGAAGAGGCTGACGGATGTGTGTCTTAGGGAGCCTGTAATACTTTATACTGTGAGGGAGTATGGAGGGGCAGATCTGGGTATGTCGACCTTTCATCCTGAGCCCCTCTCTAGTCCAAAATTTACATTGGGCCCATCTGGGTAAACCTGGCCAGTCAACTGGAGGGTCCCATTGTGAATGGGGTTGGTACTGTCATGGTACCTGTTTTTTCTGTCCTTGTGTGTTTTCCTCATGTTTTCTCCTTCCTAATGTTTCCTGTGTGTGTCTCATGACTTCCCAAGTACCCATCTGTCTGCAGCACAGATAAACACCGGTTCTCCAGCGATTCACCAGCAAATCATTCTGGCTTCCAGTGAGGACCACAATTCATTTGTCTGCTTACTTGCTTTCTGCTACATCCAGCCTTGCTTCACCTCTCTTTTCTTCTCCCCTCATCTTTTCCAACAATTAGGTCCTGCTCACTCTGTGTCTAGTTACCCCTTCCAGTTACCCCTACCGATTTATTAATAGAATTTAATTCAATTTGTTTTGATTAAAATAAAAGTCTTGAAAAGATAAACTTTATTCATCTTTACTGTTTGAAGCAGAAAGTCCCTGCAAATCAGAAACAGTCAAAACAGTCAGAACTTAAATCACAACAGAAACAGTGTCCTCTCAGTCTCCTGAAAATTGTATATTATTTTAAATGTGTTTCATGTTGTACAGCACAATAAATGAAACAAGTACCAAGTAGTGCCAGTCTATTTTTCTTGTTATTGGTGCCAGTTGCCCACCCCCACCCCCAACTGCTAGCTGTGCATCCCACTTTCGAATAAAGCTGATTCTGATTCTAATGAATTCTATAAGTGATCTTGTTTAAGTTCTGCATTGTTGTGTTTTAATCACGTACACAGTGGGCCAATTCATCATGGTTTATTCTGCCATAACATCATTTGCAAGATGATTATAGGCTTGAGTGATTATTGATATGTATGTATGTGTGTATGTGTGTATGTATGTGTGTGTGTATGTATGTATGTATGTATGTATATATGTGTGTATATGTGTGTATATGTATGTGTGTGTATGTATGTATATATGTATGTGTGTATGTATGTATATATGTGTGTGTATATGTGTTTGTATGTATGTATGTATGTATGTATGTATGTATGTATGTATGTGTATGTATGTATGTATATATGCATGTATGTATGTGCGTGTGTGTGTGTGTATATGTGTGTATGTATGTACTGTATGTATGTATGTATGTATGTGTGTATGTGTGTATGTATGTATGCATGTATGTGTGTGTATGTATGTATGTATGTATGTATGTATGTATGTATGTATGTATGTATGTGTGTATGTATGTATATGTGTGTGTGTGTGTGTGTGTATGTATGTATGTATGTATGTATGTATGTATGTATGTATGTATGTATGTATGTATATGTGTGTGTGTGTGTGTGTGTATGTATGTATGTATGTATGTATGTATGTATGTATGTATATGTGTGTGTGTGTATGTATGTATGTATGTATGTATGTATGTATCTTTGCAAAGACTTGGCAAATAAATCTGATTCTAATGAATTCTACATGTGATTTTATTAAAGTTCTGGATCGTTGTGTTTTAATCACGTACAGGGAAACGGGGACAAGAAATATATGAGTAAATAAATAAGCAAGACAGTGACTACACGGTACTAAGTGTTTTGGTAAAGACAGGGAGAGTAAAAGGGACATTCTGTGCACATCTTCCTGTTTCTGTACATTGATGCTTTTTGGTTGGAATGAATTTGTAGGCGTTAAATGTACAATCTGGCAACCCTGTTCCTGCTGTGCGTCTGTTGAATTATCCCCAGGACGCCTTGCGAGGGCGCTGACACGTGTTCTGTAGCCCCTGAAGCGTCAGTCACGTGAACGGCGGCAGCTCGCACGGTTCAGTCTGAACAGTGGCGACTCCCGGGGATTCCTCTTTGTAGGCGCTGCCTGTGTCACGTGACCCCAGAAGGCTGTTTTGCGGACGTTGTAGAACGCAGAGATCCACGCGGTGAGTTATGGACGAGCCGCCTGGTTTTCGGTAGTCTACGTGCTCGACGTTTGAACTCGAGGTGGACGGAGCGACAGAGAGCCAGTCAGTATGTCTCCGATGCTCCTGCAGAAACTGTTCAGTAAGAAAGCCGCGGCTACCGTCGGGGGCGCCAGAGAGAGAGCGGCGGAGGCGGAAACTCGGTAAGCTGACGGTTTATTAAGGGGGATTCGGTACACTAACGGCACGCACGCGCACGCGCACTTATTCATGTTCATGTAACACTGTGTTATGGGCTTCTTATAGTGATGCTCTCGTGCTGTTTGTTTTTAGAGTGATGCTCTCGTGCTTTTCTCAGAGTGATGCACTCTTGCTGTTCTCAGAGAGATGCTCACGTGCTGTTTGTATTTAGAGTGATGCTCTCGTGCTGTTTGTTTTTAGAGTGATGCTCTCGTGCTGTTCTCAGAGTGATGCTCACGTGCTGTTTGTTTTTAGAGTGATGCTCTCGTGCTGTTTGTATTTAGAGTGATGCTCTCGTGCTGTTTGTATTTAGAGTGATGCTCTCGTGCTGTTTGTATTTAGAGTGATGCTCTCGTGCTGTTTGTATTTAGAGTGATGCTCTCGTGCTGTTTGTATTTAGAGTGATGCTCTCGTGCTGTCTCTTGTGCATCTTTTCCCAAACTCACCCAGTTGCATCATCTTACATATACCTTCTTATTCACAATTTTCACTCACATTTATGTTTCTGTGACTCTCTGGATGCGAAATTATGTCCGCGGTAAACATTATTTTATATTCGTTTGGGTTCATTACTTCCGGTTTTGTTGACATAGCTTAATCCAGATAATAACCAGCCTCGTCTGTGAAATCAAACCAAATAATGAGCTGTAAGGTGCCAGATGTGATCTATAGGCGATAAATGTAAATAATATTATGTAGGGTTGTCGCTACAAAACGCTTTTTAAATCTAAAATGCCACGCATGCGCAGAGCACATACTAGCCTACAGCGCCGACCTGTTCCTGTTGCGCATGCGTGGGAAGCTTGAGGAAACAACCAGTAGTCAGTCATATGACTCAGTTGTTATTCTCAATTTCACTCTCATGTTGTTGTTTTTTTCATCACTGCTTTAATATATAAAATCACACTCGGTGTACACTATATACCCAAGTGTTAGGAAGTCTGACTTTACATGCGGATGAACTTTAATTCTTATCCCTAGGGGTTAATATGGAGTTGGCCCACATTGTGCAGCTCTAACAGCTTCACATCTTCTGAGAACTATTTCTCAGGATTAAAAATGTGTTGTTAAGTGTTATGTGTTGACGTTGCAGAACGTCGGCGACGTCTGCCCGTGCGTTGACCCCGCTCTGTGATTTTACCACTTACCACTTGCTGAGTTGCTCTTGTTCCAAATTGCTTCCACTTTGTTGTTATACCACTAACAATTGACCGTGGAATATTTATTAGTGAGGAAATTTCACAAACGGACTTATCCGTTGTATGTATAACGAGGTGCTTGATTTTTATACCCCTGTGGCCAAGGAAGTGATCTGAACACCTGAATTCAATGATTTGGAGGGGTGTCCCAAAACTTTTGCCAATACAGTGTAACGCTGTATAACAACACTTAATGTGTGTTAATGTTATGGCGTTTAACATCTAATATGTCAGTCATTGTAACTGACTGTACACCTGTCTGTCTCATTCACATGTTAGTCTGTAGTGAGAATACTGAACTGTGCTGTCTGGATGTGATACTAGATTTTAGTCCTATTCATCTAATATCTATGAACAGCTCACTTACCAGTGCTCACAAGGTCTTGTCTGTGGCACAGTAAGAGCATGAACACGGTAAATAAAAATTTCATCCGAACCAAAAAAACATTCATCTTACAGTTCTGTCATCTGCTCTTTAGTGTAATATGGAAAAAAGTGACAATAAAGTACACAACCAATTTCACATCCATTATGCCTGTGACTGGATTTCTGCCAATGACATTTTACAGTTTTGTCAGCAAAACGGTTTGAAAAATATTTACATTTGGCATTTGGCAGATGCCCTCATCTAGAGTATGATTTATACAACTGAATAATTGAGGGTTAGGGGTCTTGCTCAAGGGCCAAGAAGTGGCAGATTGGTGGTCCTGGGGTCTGAACCGTTCAGTGGATTTTTAGTTGTTGATGCTACTATGCTTATTCCACCAAAATCCAAAAGATTTAGTTTAGTTTAGTCTTTCCTTTTTGTATTCTACTACAGAAATATCCATGAAAGCTGCTATGCTGTTAAATTATCTACATACATGGATGCATTAAAGCAGCAGTCAGTAACTTTTTAAATGTACCATAAAATGAAATGGTAATTAAAGTTTGTAGCATTTATCAAGTGTTAAATGAAACCGCAGTATTATGAGGTTTTTGTTTTTGGTATAAGGCTATTTATTAAAATTTATTTATGTTAAACTTTCACCAATCAAAGGAGCGTGGCACAAATTAGCCGGGTTTTCGTCTCGGTATTTCTTCTCACAGTTAACTGTTAAGTGTTATGAGAAAACAGAATTATAGAGAACTGCTTTCTCTGATTAGATGCACTGCTTGTTCTTGTCCTTAATTACCTTTAAAAACATTTATAATGACATTGACACATTTATTATGAGGTGTATTGTGTCAGTGATTACTGGTCACTGCTTAAGACAGACAGGTATGATTTTTTTCCTGCTTTGGGGAGCGTTATTAATCGTCCAGTGTGAAGCTGTTCACATCAATTTGTCGACTATTAAAGAGTGACATATTTTTATCTGTTTAGTCTCTGAAAATTTTGAGGAGTTTCACGTAAACCGACATTTGATTTTTTTTTTTTATGTTTTAGCAGCTACAAACATTCCTTCGATCATTTATCTTATTTTTCCCTCAATTGCCCTATGATAAGGCATTAAAACGTCCAGCAGATAGAAGCTTGTGCTG